>NC_045964.1:49310979-49491005 GCF_010909765.2 Amblyraja radiata | reverse complement strand
TCTGTCTGCGTGTGATTCATGCTGTGAATAACGCCAAAATGGTGCATGATATTGCTAACATCTTTGGCCCACCTTACTCACAATTGTCTTGTGGTGTGTGTTTTTTTTTAATCAAGTTTAGTTCAGATTGATGTTATATTTTACAAGTTATTAACATTTTTAAATTTACAAAACCCAATTTAGAGAAAAATGTCTTCCCTGTGCTTACAGCCATGACGCCACAATGGGATTGTAGCCTTGCTTGTTACAGTGTTGCTATCCCAGTTCACTGAGTCTTGCTAGCCCTAGCAAGTGCAATTGCATTTTTTTTAAAGTTTCAAATGAGGGAGGGTGAAGTTACAATCCCAGGACAATGAGTCCTTGGCAGCAAATGTCCTTCAGGGGAAGAATCTGCCAGCCGAACCCAGCACATATGTGATTGCAAAGCCGCAGCCACATGGTTGACTTTTAATTGTTCTCTAAATTGAAAGTTTAATGATTAGATTTGGATTTAAAAAAAAGATGGCCTTGCTGGTGGCACCTACATCACATTAAAGAATAAAAAAATGTTAGTGCAATTGCAATTTTTTTTTAAGTTTATAATGAGGGAGGGTGAAAAAACGTGCCGACCTGCACAGTTGGGGGCTATGGGTGAGTGGTGGAATATTGCATTGGAGAAACGGGTTGCATTGAGGGAATGGGTGAGTGAATCTTGTGTTGGGGAAGGGGTTGCATTGGGGGACCAGGCCTATATATATATATATATGTATATGTGTGCGTGTGTGTGTGTGTGTGTGTTCCCGAAACTCCGCAAAAATGGTAAATGATAGCGCTACAATTACTCACCTTACTCACCATTGTCCTGCGATGTGAACTACCAAGGTTCATTTTGATTGATGTTATATTTTACAAGTTATTGGCATTTAAATTAAAACAGCGCCCCCATTTGCCGGCCGCACCTGTGCAGTTGGGGGAGGCACTTCAGCCGCGTTACAATTGACATTTGGACGTGTACATGAAGAGGATAGATTTAGAGGAATATGAGTCAAACGCAGGCAGGTAGGACTAGTGTAGATGGGGCATGTTGGTTGGCATGGGCAAGTTGGGCCGAAGGGCCTGTTTCTATGCTGTATGACTATGAATGTATTGCTCTATGATTCAACTGTTAATCATTTCTAGATATGAAATTATGTAATCAATTTTATCATTGTAATTAATAAACCTGACCAACCATTCATTTGCTCAATCTCAAAATCCTCCATTATGAGCGTAATTAATGGTGCATACACGTTGGGTCTGACAATTTCAATGGATCACTTCTCCATGTAGATTTTGCAGGTATCAGATCTCACTATCAGCAGCGCAATTGTCATTGTA
Source organism: Amblyraja radiata (assembly GCF_010909765.2). Taxonomy (NCBI): domain Eukaryota; kingdom Metazoa; phylum Chordata; class Chondrichthyes; order Rajiformes; family Rajidae; genus Amblyraja; species Amblyraja radiata. Next base: position 49,489,649 of record NC_045964.1, on the reverse strand, counting down.
ATGTATGGTAGTTGACTCCATTACTGTAATATATTGCATTGCATACTTTTTGAGACATTAAATGGTAATATTGAACTTAATGAAGCACAGTGGTATGGCTGGTAGCGCTGCTAACCTCACTGTATTGGGTATTGTTGTGGAGGATATCTTGAATGAATGAATGAATGAATGAATAAGTTTATTGTCATTGCACAATACTGTGCAACGAAATTCCATTACATCTCCTCCGGTTAAAAAAATACAAACACGACAACCATTGACACATATGTACACTTATTAGTAAAATAATAAATAAGTATTTAAAAAGAATTAAAAAGAATTTGGCGGCATTTCTTGGAATTACATTTTGCTTCCCCAGTGTTCTCTGTTGGAATTAAGCTCTTTTATCGCACATGGGTAGAAACTATGTTTTAGTCTACCGGTGCGAGCCTTCAGAGACCTGAATCGCCTCCCAGAGGGTAGCAGAGTGAAAAGGTGGTTGGCAGGGTGGGATGTGTCCTGCTTGATATTTGTGGCCCGGCGCAAGCATCGGGCCCTATATATATCATCCAAGGAGGGCAGTTAAGCGTTTGTAATGCTCTGTGCAGTTTTTATAATTCCCTGCAGCGCCCTCCTCTCCGCCACAGTACAGCTAGCAAACCACACCAGGATTCCATAGGAGAAGATACTTTCCACGGCGCATCGGTAGAAGGACAGCAGCAGCGGCTGTGAGACGTTTGCTCTCCGCAGAGACCTCATGAAATACAGCCGCTGATGTGACTTCTTCACGAGAGTGACGGTGTTCATTTGCCATTTGAGGTCCTGGGAGATGTTTATTCCCAGGAACTTAAAGCCAATGACTCTCTCCACCATGTCACCATAGATTCTGGAGTAGTTCCTGAGGATTGGCGGGTAGCAAACCCCACTTTTTAAGAAGGGAGGGAGAGAGAAAACGGGGAATTACAGACCATCGGTAGTGGGGAAACTGCTAGAGTCAGTTATTAAAGATGGGATAGCAGCACATTTGGAAAGTGGTGAAATCATTGGACAAAGTCAGCATGGATTTACAAAAGGTAAATCATGTCTGACGAATCTTATAGAATTCTTCGAGGATGTAACTAGTAGCGTGGATAGGGGAGAACCAGTGGATGTGGTGTATCTGGACTTCCAGAAGGCTTTCGACAAGGTCCCACATAAGAGATTAATTTACAAACTTAAAGCACACGGCATTGGGGGTTCAGTATTGATGTGGATAGAGAACTGGCTGGCAAACAGGAAGCAAAGAGTAGGAGTAAACGGGTCCTTTTCACAATGGCAGGCAGTGACTAGTGGGGTACCGCAAAGCTCAGTGCTGGGACCCCAGCTATTTACAATATATATTAATGATCTGGATGAGGGAATTGAAGGCAATATCTCCAAGTTTGCGGATGACACTAAGCTGGGGGGCAGTGTTAGCTGTGAGGAGGATGCTAGGAGACTGCAAGGTGACTTGGATAGGCTGGGTGAGTGGGCAAATGTTTGGCAGATGCAGTATAATGTGGATAAATGTGAGGTATCCATTTTGGTGGCAAAAACAAGAAAGCAGACTATTATCTAAATGGTGGCCGACTAGGAAAAGGGGAGATGCAGCGAGACCTGGGTGTCATGGTACACCAGTCATTGAAAGTGGGCATGCAGGTGCAGCAGGCAGTGAAGAAAGCGAATGGTATGTTAGCTTTCATAGCAAAAGGATTTGAGTATAGGAGCAGGGAGGTTCTACTGCAGTTGTACAGGGTCTTGGTGAGACCACACCTGGAGTATTGCGTACAGTTTTGGTCTCCAAATCTGAGGAAGGACATTATTGCCATAGAGGGAGTGCAGAGAAGGTTCACCAGACTGATTCCTGGGATGTCAGGACTGTCTTATGAAGAAAGACTGGATAGACTTGGTTTATACTCTCTAGAATTTAGGAGATTGAGAGGGGATCTTATAGAAACTTACAAAATTCTTAAGGGGTTGGACAGGCTAGATGCAGGAAGATTGCTCCAGATGTTGGGGAAGTCCAGGACAAGGGGTCACAGCTTAAGGATAAGGGGGAAATCCTTTAAAACCGAGAGCAGTCAGAAACGGGTGAGTTGATCATGGGGAACAAGGATATGGCGGACCAATTGAATAACTACTTTGGTTCCGTCTTCACTAAGGAAGACATAAATAATCTGCCGGAAATAGCAGGGGACCGCGGGTCAAAGGAGTTGGAGGAATTGAGTGAAATCCAGGTTAGCCGGGAAGTGGTGTTGGGTAAATTAAATGGATTAAAGGCCGATAAATCCCCAGGGCCAGATAGGCTGCATCCCAGAGTACTTAAGGAAGTAGCTCCAGAAATAGTGGATGCATTAGTAATAATCTTTCAAAACTCTTTAGATTCTGGAGTAGTTCCTGAGGATTGGCGGGTAGCAAACGTAACCCCACTTTTTAAGAAGGGAGGGAGAGAGAAAACGGGGAATTACAGACCAGTTAGTCTAACATCGGTAGTGGGGAAACTGCTAGAGTCAGTTATTAAAGATGGGATAGCAGCACATTTGGAAAGTGGTGAAATCATTGGACAAAGTCAGCATGGATTTACAAAAGGTAAATCATGTCTGACGAATCTTATAGAATTTTTCGAGGATGTAACTAGTAGCGTGGATAGGGGAGAACCAGTGGATGTGGTGTATCTGGACTTCCAGAAGGCTTTCGACAAGGTCCCACATAAGAGATTAGTTTACAAACTTAAAGCACACGGCATTGGGGGTTCAGTATTGATGTGGATAGAGAACTGGCTGGCAAACAGGAAGCAAAGAGTAGGAGTAAACGGGTCCTTTTCACAATGGCAGGCAGTGACTAGTGGGGTACCGCAAGGCTCAGTGCTGGGACCCCAGCTATTTACAATATATATTAATGATCTGGATGAGGGAATTGAAGGCAATATCTCCAAGTTTGCGGATGACACTAAGCTGGGGGGCAGTGTTAGCTGTGAGGAGGATGCTAGGAGACTGCAAGGTGACTTGGATAGGCTGGGTGAGTGGGCAAATGTTTGGCAGATGCAGTATAATGTGGATAAATGTGAGGTTATCCATTTTGGTGGCAAAAACAGGAAAGCAGACTATTATCTAAATGGTGGCCGACTAGGAAAAGGGGAGATGCAGCGAGACCTGGGTGTCATGGTACACCAGTCATTGAAAGTGGGCATGCAGGTGCAGCAGGCAGTGAAGAAAGCGAATGGTATGTTAGCTTTCATAGCAAAAGGATTTGAGTATAGGAGCAGGGAGGTTCTACTGCAGTTGTACAGGGTCTTGGTGAGACCACACCTGGAGTATTGCGTACAGTTTTGGTCTCCAAATCTGAGGAAGGACATTATTGCCATAGAGGGAGTGCAGAGAAGGTTCACCAGACTGATTCCTGGGATGTCAGGACTGTCTTATGAAGAAAGACTGGATAGACTTGGTTTATACTCTCTAGAATTTAGGAGATTGAGAGGGGATCTTATAGAAACTTACAAAATTCTTAAGGGGTTGGACAGGCTAGATGCAGGAAGATTGCTCCCGATGTTGGGGAAGTCCAGGACAAGGGGTCACAGCTTAAGGATAAGGGGGAAATCCTTTAAAACCGAGATGAGGAGAACTTTTTTCACACAGAGAGTGGTGAATCTCTGGAACTCCCTGCCACAGAGGGTAGTCGAGGCCAGTTCATTGGCTATATTTAAGAGGGAGTTAGATGTGGCCCTTGTGGCTAAGGGGATCAGAGGGTATGGAGAGAAGGCAGGTACGGGATACTGAGTTGGATGATCAGCCATGATCATATTGAATGGCGGTGCAGGCTCGAAGGGCCGAATGGCCTACTCCTGCACCTAATTTCTATGTTTCTATGTTTCTATGAGATGAGAAGAACTTTTTTCACACAGAGAGTGGTGAATCTCTGGAACTCCCTGCCACAGAGGGTAGTCGAGGCCAGTTCATTGGCTATATTTAAGAGGGAGTTAGATGTGGCCCTTGTGGCTAAGGGGATCAGAGGGTATGGAGAGAAGGCAGGTACGGGATACTGAGTTGGATGATCAGCCATGATCATATTGAATGGCGGTGCAGGCTCGAAGGGCCGAATGGCCTACTCCTGCACCTAATTTCTATGTTTCTATGTTTCTATGTCACCTTTGATGTATAAGGGAGCAGGTTCCTCTCTCCCCTTCCTCCTGAAGTCGACGACCAGTTCTTTTGTCTTTGATGGGTTGAGTACCAGGTTGTTTATGGTACACCAGACAGTCAGTTTTTGGACTTCATCCCTGTAGGCAGACTCGTCGTTGTTGTTTATCAGTCCCACCACAGTCATGTCGTCCGCAAACTTGATGATCCTGTTTGTACTGTGTGTTGGTATACAGTCATAAGTGTATATTGTATACAAGATGGGACTCAGCACACAACCTTGTGGTGCTCCTGTGCTGAGCGTCAGGACTGGGGAGTAATTGGACCCCATCCTGACAGTCTGTGGGCGGTCTGTTAAAAAGTCCTTAATCCATCCGCATGTGTTTGCATTAACACCCAGATCAGACAGTTTGTCCACCATTCTGCTGGGGATGATGGAATTAAATGCAGAACTAAAATCTACAAATAACATCCTCACATATGAGCCAGGATGCTCCAGATGTGTCAGTGCAGGAGCTATGTTAATGGCATCCTCCGTTGACCTATTAGCTCTATATGCAAACTGATGCTGATCCAGGGTGGATGGGAGTGAGGACTTAATGTGGGCCAGGACCAGCCGTTCAAAACACTTCATCACCGTTGAAGTGAGAGCAACAGGTCTATATTCATTCAAGCTGGTAATGGATGTTTTTTTGGGTACAGGCACGATGGTAGCAGTCTTAAAGCATTTAGGGACAGTGCACGTTGACAGAGAGAGGTTAAAGATGTCGCTAAAAAGAAAATTGTCGCTATCCTCTCTGATTGTGATCTATGGGCAAGAAGTTGAGGATTGTACATTGGTCAGGCCACATCTGGAGTGTCGCATGCAGTTCTGGTCACGGTACTCGAGGAAAGATGTGATGAAGCTACAAAGTGTGCAGTAAAGATTCATAAAGATGTTGCCTGGATTAGAAGGCTTAAGTTATCAGGACTGGTTGGCTCGTGGGTCTGTTCTCTCTGGAAAGAAGGTGGTAGAGTGGTGACATGATAAAGTTGTATAAAACTGATCAAAAACCGATCAAATCTGCATAACCTTATCCGCTACCTCGAGGATATAAAGTGTTGGATGGCCCAGAACTTCCTCCAACTAAACAAGAGTAAGTCATTCTTCTCGGCCCCTCGGACTCAATCAAAATGATAGCAGGCAGCCTCGGAAGTCTTACCCCATTACTCAAACGTCACGTCAAAAATCTTGGCGTGATATTTGACTCAGCATTGAAATTTGACAAACAAGTCAATGCCGTGGTAAAAGCTAGCTTCTCCAGCTTCGGACGATAGCTAAAATAAAACAATTCCTCCAGTTTGATGACCTCAAAAAGATCATCCACACATATATCTCCTCCCACCTATATTATTGCAACTCCCTTTACACTGGCATCAGCCAATCTTCCCTGTCCCACCTGCAACTGGTCCAAAACGCCGCAGCGAGACTCCTGATGGGCACCCGAAAAAGGGACCACATCACCCCGATCCTGGCCTCTCTCTACTGGCTCCCTGTGCGGTTCCGAATAAATTTCAAGATCCTCCTTTATGTCTTCAAAGCCCTTAACGGGCTTGCCCCCACCTACATCAAAAGTCTGCTTACCCACCACTCCACCTCCAGGTCCATCAGATCTGCCGACTTGGGGTTACTGAACATCCCGCGGTCTAGGCATAAGCTCAGGGGCGACCGCGCCTTTGCGTTTGCAGCTCCTAGACTGTGGAACAACATCCCTCTTCCCATCAGAACTGCCCCCTCCATCGACTCCTTTAAGTCAAGACTTAAAACTCATCTTTACTCTCAAGCCTTTCTTGACGTCCTCTGAGTGAGGGCTATATGTATGTATTTATGTATGTACTTAATCTATGAACCAATGTTGTATAACGTTGGTACCTCCACCAATGTAAAGCACTGGCCAACGAGAGTGGTTTTTTAAATGTGCTATATAAATAAAAGTGACTTGACTTGACTTGACAAAATCATGAAGGAAATAGATAGCTAGATAGAGTTTGTTTCCCATGGTGTTTGCATCTAAAACTAGAGGATGTAAGTTTAAGGAGAGGGGGAAGAGGTTTAAATATCATCTGAGGGATCTTGATCCAAAATGTCAGCTCTCTTGCCTGCATAGATGTTGCTTGACCCACAGTGCTTGCTTTTTGCTTCAGATTCTAGCATCTGCAGACTCCTGTGTTTTCACCAGGGTTCTTTACCCTGTTCTCTACTTCCTTTCTCAAGAAACGATATTCCATCCTGGTCATTAACGTAATGTCTGTAAGTTCTTTGGTACTACTATTGTTTTGGGGTAATTACAAAGCCTGTGAACTCCCATCTAAGAGCAGGGTCTGGTATAAAAATATATCTAGACATTCCATATGATGCATATAATTCTTAAAGGCATACTAACCCTCACATATATTACAATGCCTAAATCTCAATGTATAGGTTGTTTGCTTTAAAAATAGACTTCTTGTAAAATATGGTTTCACTAAAGTTCTTCATTAATTTCAGTCATAGTCATAGAGTCTTACAGATTGGAAACAGGTCCTTCGGCCCAACTTGCCAACACCGACCAACATGTCCCATCTACATTAGTCCCAACTGCTTGCATTTGACCCTTATCCCTCCAAACCAGTCCTATCCATATACCTGTCTAAATGTTTCTTAACCGTTTCATATACCTGCCCCAACTATCTCCCCAGCAGTTCGTTCCATAAACCAACCACCCTTTTTTGTGTCAAAACGTCACACCTCAGGTTCTTATTAAATCTTCCCCCCTTCGCCTTAAACCTATGTCCTCTGGTTCTCGATTCCCCTACTCTGGGCAAGAGACTCTGTGCGTCTACCCGATCTAATCCTATCACGATTTTGTACACCTCTTTAAGATCACCCCTCATCCTCCAGCAGTCTAAGTAATAGAGTCCTAGCCTGCTGGACATCTCCCAGTAGCTTAGCCCCTGGAGTCCTGGTAACATCCTCGTAAACTTCTCTGCACCCTTTCCAGCTGGACAATATCTTTCCTAAAACATGGTGGCCAGAACTGAACACAATATGCTAAATGTGGCCTCACTAACATCTTATACAACTGCAACTTGACCTCCCAAGTTCTATACTCAATGCTCTGACTGATGAAGCCCAGGTGTGCCAAAATCTATTTTGTCCACCCTATCCATCTGTGATGCCACTTTCAACAAACTATGTACCTGTACTCCTAGGTCCCTCAGCTCAACAACAATCCCCAGAGCCCTACCGTTCACTGTGTAGGCTCTGCCTATGTTCGTGCTCCCAAAATGCAACACCTCACATTTCACATTTCCATCAACCATTCCTCAGCCTACCCACCCAACTGATCAAGATCCTGCACCAATTTTTGACAATCATCTTCACTATCTACAATACCAATTTGTGTCATCTGCAAACTTGCTAACCATGTTCTCATCCAAAATATTGATATAGATGACAAACAGCAACGGGCCCAACACCAAGCCCTGAGGCACACCACTAGTCGCAGGCCTCCAGTCTGAGAAGCAACCTTCCACCATTACCCACTGCTTTCTTCCATTAAAAAAAAAATTACGTCTTTGTTTCCTTTGAGAAACAGCTAATACTCAGTGTTTTTAAAGAATCGGAATAGCTGTTCCGTTCTCCCTCGGGCTGTGCCGTTCTCCCTCGGGCTGGGCCACTCCAACGGGGGTGCCATTCCTCCCTCGGGCTGGGCCACTCCAACGGGAGTGCCGTTCCTCCCTTGGGCTGGGCCACTCCGACGGGAGTGCCGTTCTCCCTCGGGCTGGGCCTCTCCAACGGGAGTGCCGTTCTCCCTCGGGCTGGGCCACTCCGACGGGAGTGCTGTTCTCCCTCGGGCTGGGCCACTCCGACGGGAGTGCCGTTCCTCCCTCGGGCTGGGCCACTCCGACGGGAGTGCCGTTCCTCCCTCGGGCTGGGCCACTCCGACGGGAGTGCCGTTCCTCCCTCGGGCTGGGCCACTCCGACGGGAGTGCCGTTCCTCCCTCGGGCTGGGCCACTCCGTCGGGAGTGCCGTTCCTCCCTCGGGCTGGGCCACTCCGACAGGAGTGCCACAGCCCCTCGCGGGAGAGTCTCGGCCCCTCGCCAGGCCGTCCTCACGGGAGCGCAGTTCCAGCCCCGAGCTGGGCCGCCCTCACGGGAGCGAGCCCAGGGGCAAGTCCTGACAGGCTGCCTCCGGAGTCCCGAGGTCGCCAGCTCCGCCATTAGGCCTCAGCGCAGACGGAGGCAGAGAGGGGGGATACGACGAAAAAGTCGTATTCCCCCCAAGGGAGAGACAGAAAACCCCGTTTCAACCCCCCACCCCCCCCCCCACATAAACACAACCTAAAAACCAAAAACGCAACTACACAAAACGAAAAAAAACAACACAAAAAAGTAAAGACAAACGGACTGCAGGCGAGCCGCAGCCGTTCCCAGCGCCGCCACTTCCGATATTAGAGCTTAATATCCCATTAAACTGCTCACACAAATATGCTCAATATTATTGGGATATTTTACAGCTATTAGTTCATAAATACACTTGTGTTCTTAACTATTAGTTCATAAATACACTTGTGTTCTTGCAAATTCAAGTGGTTTCCTTTGAGATGACAGGAAAATGGTGATAACAGTACAAATTGTCGAGGCAGACTAAATCACTAAATCACTTTGGGAATCAAAGGAAGATGTAAAGAAGTTTCAAGGTGAAATATTCAGGCTGTGCGCGTGGGCGAGAACATGTCATACGGAAAAGTGTGATGTTATCCTCTTCCAAAAAAAAACAAAGTATTTTTAAAATGTTCGGCTCTGTTGATTTTCAAAAGGATCTAGGTGTTCTTGTACACTAGTCACTGAAAGAGATCATGCAGGTGAGGCAAGTAATTGGAGTCACGATGAATTGCTGCAATTATACAGATGCTACTGCGCAAACGTAAATTTACCATTTGACGTGGAGACCACGGGAGAACTCTGACGTGGTCACCATGGGGGAGCTCTGATACAGAGACCACGGGGGAGCTCTGATGCAGAGACCACGGGGGAGCTCTGATGCAGAGATCACAGGGGTGCTCTGATGCAGAGATCACAGGCGAGCTCTGATGCAGAGATCACATGGGAGTTCCAACGTGGAGACCATGGGGGAGCTAGGACGCGGAGACCATGGGGGAGCTCCGACACAGAGATCACTGGGGTGCTCCAACCTGGTCACCATGGGAGTGCTCTGATGCAGAGACGACGGGGGAGCTCTGACACTGAGACCATGTGGGAATTTCTCCGCGGAGACCAATGAGCTTAAAGAATTGCTTACGTAAATTCCAGTTTAGGAACACCGCTTATTACATATGTCGGGGACCTCAGCTCCTGGAGATACAGTGCCCTCCATAATGTTTGGGACAAAGTTCCATCATTTATTTATTTGCCTCTGTACTCCACAATTTGAGATTTGTAATAGAAAAAAAATCACGTGTGGTTAAAGTGCACATTGCCAGAATTTAATAAAGGCCATTTTTATACATTTTGGTTTTACCATGTAGAAATTATATCAGTGTTTATACATAGTCCCCCCATTTCAGGGCACCATAATATTTGTAACAATGTCATGAAAATGAAAGTAGTCATGTTTAGTATTTTGTTGCATATCTTTTGTATGCAATGATTGCTTGAAGTCTGCGATTCATGGACATCACTAGGTGCTGGGTGCCTTCTCTGGTGATGCTCTGCCAGGCCTGTATTACAGCCATCTTTAGCTTATGCTTGTTTTGGGGCCGACTGCCATTCAGTTTTCTCTTCAGCATATAAAAGTCATGCCCAATTGGGGTCAAATCGGGTGATTGACATGGCCACTCAAGAATTTACCATTTTTTAGCTTTGAAAAACTCCTTTGTTGCTTTAGCAGTATGTTTGGGATCATTGATTTGCTGTAGAATGAACCGCCGACCAATGAATTTTGAGGCATTTGTTGAGCAGATATGATGTGAACTTGAGCAGATATGATGTGAACTTGAGCAGATATGATGTGTCTATACACTTCAGAATTCATTATGCTACTACCAACAGCAGTAGTATCATCAATGAAGATAAGTGAGCCAGTAACTTCAGCAGCCATACATGCCCGGCAAAACACCCCCACCACCGTGTTTCACAAATGAGATGGTAAGCTTTGGATATTGGGCAGTGCCTTCTCTCCTCCATACTTTGCTCTTGCCATCACTCTGATATTAGTTAATCTTCGTCTCATCTGTCCAGAACTGTGGTTGCTCTTTTAAGTACTTCTTGGCAAACTAACCTGGCATCCTATTTTTGCAGCAAACCAGTGGTTTGCATCTTGCAGTGTAGCCTTTGTATTTCTGTTCATGAAGTCTTCTGCAGACAGTGGTCATTGACAAATCAACACCTGACTCCTGAAGAGTGTTTCTGATCTGTCGGACAGGTGTTTGGGGAATTTTCTTTATTATAGAGAGAATTCTTCTGTCATCAGCTATGGAGGGCTTCCTTGCCATGCCAGTCCCTTTGCGATTAGTGAGTTCACCAGTGCTCTCTTTCTTCTCAATGATGGTACAAACAGTTATATTCCTAAGCTTTGGCTGATGTCTCTAACAGTTTTATTCTTGTTCTAACAGTCTCATCATGGCTTCTTTGACTTTCATTGGCACAACTTCGTTCCTCATGTTGTTAAACAGCAATAAAAGTTTCCAAAGGCGATGGAAAGACTGGAGGAAAGACAAGGTGCTGAGAGCTCTCTTCTTCCTGCATTAAGGAGGCAATTAAACACACCTGAGCAATTACAAAGACCGGTGAAGCCATGTGTCCCAAACATTATGGTGCCCTGAAATGGGGGACTGTGTATAAATACTGCTGTAATTTCTACATGGTGAAACCAAAATGTATAAAATTGGCCTTTAATAAAATCTAACAATATGCACTTGAACCACATGTGATTGTTTTCTATTACAAATCTCAAATTGTGGGGTACAGAGGCAAATAAATAAATAATGGGTCTTTGTCCCAAACATAATGGAGGGCACTGTATGTTTACAACTTTAGTGCCTTTACCTAATAAAGGCCAGAAGTGCCACACATAAAGAGCGCAGCAGAGATTGACTTGTCACATATGAATGCAGATTTACCATTTGTGAAGATATTCTGGAGGTGGGGATCGTATTCTTTGGAGTTCAGAAGATATCACTGAAACTTACAAAATTCTTGCAAGGCCCGACAGGTTTGCACCAATGAAGATGTTTCTTCTAATTAAGGAATCCACTTTGGACTAGGATGGGAAAGAAATTAGTAAGAAGAGGGAGTGAATGAAGAAGCTGAGGGTTATTCATTCATTCAATACAGAGATCAATAGATTTCAGAATATTAAATGAATCAAAGCGAACTGTGCATGAAAACGATGTTGAGGTGGGAGATTAGCTATCATCTTGGTTTAAGGGAGGGAAGGCCAAATGTCTATTCCAGTTCCTATTTATATACTCATTTTCTTATTTATCACATTAAACTACACATTGTGTCCATAGCACCTTACTGATGATGACCTATAACAACCAAAAAGACAATAGCAGCAAGGCATGAAAGCAACAGCACTAAAAGATGCTCTGGTACTCCCAAGCCAACATGTAGCTCAAAGACTGCAATAGTTTAAGAAGGAAATTCATAGCTTCCTTCGTAGAATATAAGGTAGACACAAAATGCTGGAGTAATTCAGCGGGACAGGCAGCATCTCTGGAGAGAAGGATTCTTAGAGCCGCTTGTAATGGAGCCGACCAGAGAAAAGGCAATTCTGGATTTAGTGTTGTCTAATGAACCAGATTTGATAAGAGAACTCAAGGTAAAGGAACCGCTTGGAGGTAGTGATCATAATATGATTAGTTTTAATCTGCAATTTGAGAAGGAGAAGTTTAAATCGGAAGTGTCAGTGATGCAGTTGAACAAAGGGGACTGTGAAGGCATGAGAGAGGAGCTGGCTAAGGTAGACTGGAAAGGGATCCTAGCAGGAATGACGGTGGAACAGCAATGGCAGGAATTTCTGGGCATAATCCAGAAGACGTAGGATCATTTCATTCCAAAAAGGAAGAAAGATTCTAAGGGGAGCAGGAGGCAACCGTGGCTGACAAAAGAAGTTAGGGATAGAATAAAACTAAAAGAAAAGATGTATAACACAGCAAAGAGTAGCCAGAAGCTTGAGGATTGGGAAACTTTCATAGGACAACAGAAGGAAACAAAATGGGCAATACAGGCTGAAAAGATAAAGTATGAGGGGAAGCTGGCCAGGAATATAAAGAAGGACAGTAAAAGCTTCTTTAGATATGTTAAGGGAAAAAGAGTAGCAAAGTCAAATGCGGGTACCTTGAAGGCAGACACGGGTGAAATTATTATGGGGAACAAGGAAATGGCAGAAGAGTTGAACCGGTACTTCGGATCTGTCTTCACTGGACGATACAAACAATCTCCCAGATGTACTGGAGGACAGAGGATCTAAGGGCGTAGAGGAACTGAAATAAATTTTCATTTGCCGAGAAATAGTATTGGGTAGGCTAATGGGACTGAAGGATGATATCCCAGGGTCCTCAGGGAGGTGGCTCTAGAAATAGTGGATTGGTGATCATAGGTGATCATTTTCCAATGTTCAATCGATTCAGGATCAGTTCCTGTGGTTTGGAGCTAATGTTATCCCACTTTTCAAGAAAGGAGCGAGAGAGAAAATGGGGAATTACAGACCAGTTAGCCTGACTTCGGTGGTGGGAAAGATGCTGGAGTCAATTATTAAAGAGGTAATAATGGGGCATTTGGATAGCAGTAAAAGGATTAGTCAAAGTCAACGTGAATTTATGAAAGGGAAATCATGCTTGACTAATCATCTGGAATTTTTTGAGGATGTGACAAGTAAAATGGGTAAAAGAGAGCCAGTGGATGTAGTGTATCTTGACTTTCAGAAAGCTTTTGATAAAGTCCCGCACGGGAGACTGGTGACTAAAATTAGAGCGCATGGTATTGGGGGTAGGGTGTTGACATGGATAGAAAATTGGTTTGCAGACAGGAAGCAAAGAGTAGGGGTGAAAGGGTCCTTTTCAGAATGGCAGGCAGTGGCGAGTGGAGTGCCGCAAGCCTCGGTGTTGGGGCCGCAACTGTTTACCATATATATTACTGATTCGGAAGAGGGAATTAGGAGCAACACTAGCAAGTTTATGGATGACACAAAGCTGGGTGGCAGTGTGATCTGTGAAGAGGATGTTAAGAGGTTGCAGGGTGACCTGGACAGGTTGAGTGAGTGGGCAGATGCATGGCAGATGGAGTATAATATAGACAAAAAGGCAAAACAAGGGGTCAGATTATTATCTCAATGGGGTAAGGTTAGGTAATGGGAAGGTGCAGCAAGACCTGGGAGTCCTTGTACACCAGTTACTGAAAGTTGGCATGCAGGTACAGCAGACAGTGAAGAAAGCTAATGGAATGTTGGCCTTCATAACAAGAGGATTTCAGTATAGGATTAGAGAGGTTCTTCTGCAGTTGTATAGAGCTCTGGTAAGACCACATCTGGAGTATTGTGTACAGTTTTGGTCTCCTAATTTGAGGAAGGACATCCTTGTGATTGAGGCAGTGCAGCGTAGGTTCACGAGATTGATCCCTGGGATGGCGGGACTGTCATATGAGGAAATATTGAAAAGACTAGGTTTGTATTCACTGGAGTTTAAGGGGATGAGGGGGAATCTTATAGAAACATATAAAATTATAAAAGGACTGAACAAGCTAGATGCAGGAAAAATGTTCCCAATGTTGGGCGAGTCCAGAACCAGGGGCCACAGTCTTAGAATAAAGGGGAGGCCATTTAAGACTGAGGTGAGAAAAAAACGTTTTCACCCAGTGAGTTGTAAATTTGTGAAATTCCCTGCCACAGAGGGCAGTGGAGGCCAAATTACTGGATGGATTTAAGAGGGTTAGATAGAGCTCTAGGGGCTAGTAGAATCAAGGGATATGGGGAGAAGGCAGGCACGGGTTATTGATTGGGGATGATCAGCCATGATCACAATAAATAACGGTGCTGGCTCGAAGGGCCGAATGGCCTTCTCCTGCACCTATTTTGTATGTTTTTATGTTTCTATGAATGGGAGACATTTCGGGTTGAAACCCTTTTTCAGACTCTTATCAGATATCAGACATAAATGATGGCCTTGCTAGCAAATCCCTGAATTTGGAATCTATGTCATCATGACTGTTACAGACTCTAGTCTTAAGTCCATGTGTTTCAGTTGTACATGGCGTATCTTGATTTTACTTCGGAGTCACTTGAGTAACTACGTGAAGAACCCGTCCAGCACGCATGCGCGACATGAGCATTCACGCAGATGCAACAGCGACGAACGGGAGTACGGGCGCTCCCGCTACAAGCCTGAAAGAATGGACCGTTAGGTAAGTACTTGCCCACAGGTTCGAATTTACTACTTTGCTCCTCTTTGTTGCTCCAGGGGAAACTGGAGAGAGCAAAGCAGACAGAGGGAAGCGGCCCCCATTCGACTCCAGGGAAGGAGCGTTCCGTCAGTGGAGGGGGGAGAGGCGGCACGGGGACCGCACACGCTGCGGTCCACAGTCAGCGTACTGAGCCGATGCCCAGTCCGCTAACAGCTGTCTGACCAACAGCAGCGGACTGGAGGGAAACTCAAAAACCGGCCGGTAACCCCTGTATACTCCCCACAAGGAGACTCGCTGCCCGCAGAAATGCCGCCCGAAACAGCAGGCAGCCTCTAGCAGCAAAGTCAGAACCAAACCTCGGGCTGGAGACAGACACGAAGATGGAATCGGCACTTCAAACTACCGCCCGAGAGCAAGTAAGTGTCTGTTCTCCAAGCCTAGAGTAAGGTCATGGAGCCAAAAACTCCAGCGAACTTGCCTCGGGAGCAGGGGCAAGCTCGCCAAGGGAGCATAACACTCCCACTCCAATGCACTACAGCACTGGCCATCTCCCTTATCGAGGGATCGATGGTGACCAGGGCTGGGCTGGTCAAGAAGAGGGGTCACTGGTTGAACAACATCGGGAGTATGCTTGAGGTACAGGATCAGGAAGAGCTGCTGGGTGTGGCCGCTATGTGGCTCCACCACTAGCGAGATGGCTTTTTAGTCTCAACTGACGGCCAGCTTACTACCTGTTCTTTTCAAAAAACCTCTCCAAGATAGGTAGTCATGAGGCGTTGGATTTCATCACGCCTCCCCAAAATTGCATTTACTCAAAGTGCGCACCATTATTGGGGGGTACATTGAGCATAGCATTTTTTTTAAACCCAAATATCTTAAATTGCATTTGATACCCCTGACATTGGCTATCATTTTTGCATGCTTATTCCAGAGGGGCAGGGTAGTATGGCAAAACACCTGACCCTACTGTTCACAGTATGCACCGCAACTTCACGAAGGAAGTTATAAAACCTGCACTCAACCTAAAAAATTCACAGGACTGTGAGAACGCCGACCTCACAACCACAGTCCTGCTATCTGGCTAAGTTACCAAACCAAGCCTAATAAACTGGACGAAGTCTCCAAAATATTCAGCATCAAGAGGGCAGGGCCTGGAATGAGCACCACACAAAACCAGACAGCAGTACCTCCAAGCGTCCACCAGTAGGCGTCTACTTAATGGTACTGGTGAAAGCTCGGGGCCCGCATGCCAACCCCCATAAGCCCTTTCAGGCCAGGGTCCAGACCGGGCCCCATGGAAAATGCGCCACCCCCCAACAACACCATCCCTACAGACAAGGAACCAGAAACCGAAGAAATGAACACACTACCAAACAACAGTGAAGACAGATAAGTATGGTTCCTGCCATCACATAAAGGTGAAGGGTTTGTACTAACGGGGGGGGAATCACACCTGGGTTGGGAACATGAAGAACTATCACACTTGGTAGTTATATACCAAAAGTACTCAAGGATAAAAATTGAATTAAGAAACGCACCACCAGTTCAGCATGCACCCCAAAGAGATCTACCCTCCCACTAAAAAAGAACATGAGGGACTAGCTAACTGGAGAAGATATACTAGGGGTCATAAAGAAGCCTAATATGAACCTTTGGTACCAACAAACCCAAGATGGTGAATGTCGCACCATCATTGATATAGAAGGGGTCATAAAGAAGCCTAATATGAACCTTTGGTACCAAAAACCCCAAAGATAGTGAATGTCGCACCATCATGGACTTAACCACTTGAGTATTTTCACCAGGTTACACTTATGGAAATTTGTAACTGCTAAGCATGGATTTCCTAGGATACTTTATGGTAGGCATCAACTTAAAAGATGCATACTATTCAGTACCCATTCACAAAATTTTCGGAGATACCAATTTACCTGGATGGGGTAACTATGGCAGTATAAATTATTGACAATGGCTAATATGAGCCAAAACTGTTTCCAGATATTCAAACCAGCCCTGACACTATTGAGGAACATATCGTCATGGCATGTCTCTATGATATTAACGACAGACAAATCCATGGGAATAGCTAATCAGCAGCATTAGCTACTAAAACTTATTTAGCCTGGGCTCTGTCATACAATCCAGATAGATCTACATTGACACCATCCACAACTATTGACTATCTGGTATTCAATTAACTCTACCCACTCATCTATAACATTGCCATAAGGAGAGTCAGCATATGACACAACCTGTAACAATTAATGGTAACAATCAACCAACCATTCAACAAGTGGCTAGTGTAATTGGGAGTTAGTAGCAGCATTACCAGCTACTAAACTTGAACCTTTCCTTTAGAGCTAAGGTGCTAATGTTTAAACTAAATACCCATACCCAGAACATGGTGGCAAATGGACTAATCTGGAGTCGTCATCACTATAGACACTGGGCATAAAACCTAGTTGGAAATATTGAGTATGTTCTATTGGTAAAAGCATATTATTCAGTAGTGCACCATTTTGCATGTTTGGACAGAATAAAATCGATATCATGTGACAATTTATTTAACAATTGGTAACCGTATGTCATCAAACATATTCGACCATCAGCAAACTTACCTACCAGATGAGCTAAATACTGTAAACAGACATATAACCATATAACCATATAACAATTACAGCACGGAAACAGGCCATCTCGGCCCTACAAGTCCGTGCCGAACAACTTTTTCCCCTTAGTCCCACCTGCCTGCACTCATACCATAACCCTCCATTCCCTTCTCATCCATATGCCTATCCAATTTATTTTTAAATGATACCAACGAACCTGCCTCCACCACTTCCACTGGAAGCTCATTCCACACCGCTACCACTCTCTGAGTAAAGAAGTTCCCCCTCATGTTACCCCTAAACATCTGTCCCTTAATTCTGAAGTCATGTCCTCTTGTTTGAAACTTCCCTATTCTCAAAGGAAAAAGCTGATCCACATCAACTCTGTCTATCCCTCTCATCGTTTTAAAGACCTCTATCAAGTCCCCCCTTAACCATCTGCGCTCCAGAGAATAAAGACCTAACTTATTCAACCTTTCTCTGTAACTTAGTTGTTGAAACCCAGGCAACATTCTAGTAAATCTCCTCTGTACTCTCTCTATTTTGTTGACATCCTTCCTATAATTGGGCGACCAAAATTGTGCACCATACTCCAGATTTGGTCTCACCAATGCCTTGTACAATTTTAACATTACATCCCAGCTTCTATACTCAATGCTCTGATTTATAAAGGCTAGCATACCAAAAGCTTTCTTTACCACCCTATCTATATGAGATTCCACCTTCAAGGAACTATGCACGGTTATTCCCAGATCCCTCTGTTCAACTGTATTCTTCAATTCTCTACCATTTACCATATACGTCCTATTTTGATTTGTCCTGCCAAGGTGTAGCACCTCACATTTATCAGTATTAAACTCCATCTGCCATCTTTCAGCCCATTCTTCCAAATGGCCTAAATCACTCTGTAGACTTTGGAAATCCTCTTCATTATCCACAACACCCCCTATCTTAGTATCATCTGCATACTTACTAATCCAATTTACCACACCTTCATCCAGATCATTGATGTACATGACAAACAACAAAGGACCCAACACCGATCCCTGAGGTACCCCACTAGTCATCTGCCTCCAACCCGACAAACAACCATCCACCATTACCCTCTGGCTTCTCCCATTCAGCCACTGTTGAATCCATCTTGCTACTCCTGCATTTATACCCAACAGTTGAACCTTCTTAACCAACCTTCCATGAGGAACCTTGTCAAAGGCCTTACTAAAGTCCATATAGACAACATCCACTGCTTTACCCTCATCAATTTCCCCAGTAACCTCTTCAAAAAATTCAAGAAGATTAGTCAAACATGACCTTCCAGGCACAAATCCATGCTGACTGTTCCTAATCAGACCCTGTTTATCCAGATGCTTATATATATTATCTCTAAGTATCTTTTCCATTAATTTGCCCACCACTGAAGTCAAACTAACAGGCCTATAATTGCTAGGTTTACTCTTAGAACCCTTTTTAAACAATGGAACAACATGCGCAGTACGCCAATCCTCGGGGACTATTCCCGTTTCTAATGACATTTGAAATATTTCTGTCATAGCCCCGGCTATTTCTACACTAACTTCCCTCAATGTCCTAGGGAATATCCTGTCAGGACCTGGAGATTTATTCACTTTTATATTTTTCAAAAGTGTCAGTACTTCTTTTATTTTGAAACTCATAGTATCCATAGCTACTCTACTAGTTTCCCTTACCTCACATAATTCAATATCCGTCTCCTTGGTGAATACCGAAGAAAATAAATTGTTCAATATCTCCCCCATCTCTTTTGGCTCTGCAGATAGCTGTCCACTCTGTCTCTCCAATGGACCAATTTTATCCCTCGTTATCCTTTTGCTATTAATATAGCTGTAGAAACCCTTTGGATTTACTTTCACCTTACTTGCCAAAGCAACCTCATGTCTTCTTTTAGCTTTTCTAATATTAAACCAAAGTATTTGCTGAAATTACAAAGCAATATGGAACACCAGATAAGTCCTCGACATGGTCATCAAAACCCTAATGATTTCCCAATAGCCCAGACTTATCAACTCACCCAGTTTCAGGCATAAGCCACCCATGCCGCGATAAATTAAACTACTGGGTTGCAGAGTTGAAAAGACCATTACTGGGCCTGGGTTGCAGAATTGGGAAGACCACTGCTGAGCCTGGATTGTCAAACAGCACTATCAACACGATGATAGCATCCCATCGCATATCCACTAGGGAACATACTTGGCGAATATCAAGAAGTGGGAAGATACTATTCAAATACAGGAACTACATATTCAACTACAACAAAACCTGTACTGGAGTTCCTGGCAGGTCTTCACCACAATGAAGGACTCAGCTACTGCGCCATCAACACAGCCAGAAGTGCTCTGTCAGCCTACTTAACTCGGGCACCAGGACAACAGGCCATAGGGTTCCATCCGCTGGTGATCAAATTCAGGAGAGGCATATTCAACTTTAATCCCCCAGACCTAGGTACACCCAAATCTGGGATGTCAGTGTGGACCTGACTTACCTTAGGGGATGGTCACCAGCCAGGTCCCTCACCCTGGAACAGCCCACCCTGAAGACGGTCATGCTGATGGCCTTGTCTCAGCACAAAGAGTCCAGTTCCTCCATCTACTACGATTGGACAATATGGTTATAACTCTAGACCGTGTTACATTTACCATTTAGGGGCTGGTCAAACAGAGCAGACCAGGAACATCAGGTCCAGTCATGGAATTCCGGGCAAACCATGGTTATGTGTCATGACCCACTTATTGAACTACATCGACACAATAAGAAATCCTCGAGGGAAAGAAAAAGCCTCATGGGTCAGCCACAAGAAACCTCATGGTCGGGTGACGAGCCAAACTATCTCAAGTGGCTCAAGCAGGTACTGGGAGTTGCTGGAGTAAATACTAACGTGTATAAATCTTACTCCACCAGGGCAGCATTCACATCGGTGACTAAGAGGATGGACGTGCCTATGGACCACATCCTGGCTACAGCGGGGTGGTCTAGGGAGTATACGTTCCAAACTTTTATAACAAGCCGCTGGCAGAACCTGTATCGTTTGCAGAAAAAGTATTAGAATCTGCAAAAAATATATAATTTAAGCCCGGGGGAGCATTTTGGTCTTGTTATTGCTAATAACACCATTATTGTTTTACAAACAGATTCATGGTTGATTACGATAACATACTTCCTCCCTCGAATGGCTTCGGCAGCGAGTGAAGTATGAACTGTTGCACGGTTTGAAATCACAGAGCTTTAAAATCTTCACGTAGTCACTCACGTGACTCCGAAGTAAAATAGTAAGATTAAACGAGAACTTACCAGTTTGAAGTTTGATCTGTATTTTATGAGGAGTTACGATGAGGGATTATGTGCCCTCCGCTCCCATCCTCAATTATAGAGATCAACTGATAACTTAGTTCTCCTTGTCTTTACTATGTTTATTCAATTATTGTGTTGTTTCTGTGATTCCACACCGCTGCTTTGAAGTATGTCGCGCATGCGTGCTGGACGGGTTCTTCACGTAATCCCTCATCGTAACTCCTCATAAAATACAGATCAAACTTCAAACTGGTAAGTTCTCGTTTAATCTTACTATTAAACTGCATCTGAAGGAGTACTTGGAGATTTGGACACCAAATTATTGATCAGATATTTCAATCTTGAACAGACATTGGGTGAAGTGAGTTGTAGCATGAGCTTGGGATGTATTCGTTTGAAATAATAATATAATTGAAAGCTGTTTAAAATGTTGAAGGGCTTCAACAAAATGCATTGAAAGAAATAATTTCCCCTGGTGTAAAAATCCAGAACTAAGAAGCTTACCTTAAAATGTATAGCTTGGTGATTTAGGACAGGAATCAATGAATCCTTTCCACATAATGGCCAATGGGAAACGATAATCTGCTTCAAAAAACTGTTATTTCTCCATGCCATCCACACTCTGGTCTCTCAGCCTTTGGCCCCTCACTCTTTTCCAACAATGTCCAGCATAAGTTTGAGGAATAGCATTTGATCCCCAGCATACACACATTGCAGCTCTTGAGAATCAATACTGAATTTATCAGTTTCACATGACCTGCCCTTCCAGTTTGTATTAGAACTGTCAGCTCTGATGAAAGGCCATCAGTCTGTAACATGATTTCACTTCTTCTCTCTCCACAGATTATGTCTGATCTGTTAGGTATTTCCAATCTCTGTTTTATTTCAGATTTTCAAGGGGCTGCTGTTTCATGTATCCTCTCTCCTTATTCCAACACTCTTATGATGCCCCCTCCTCTGTTCCCTTCCATCCCTTTCAATTAAACCCCTTCCAGATAGATGGCTTGTATTTGCCATGCTATTAACAGTTCATAGTTCCATGAAATTAGCAACACAAGTTGTTAGAGTGGTAAAGTAGGCATATAGTATATGGAAGCTTTGGAGAGCTTGTGGAAGAGGTTTACAAGAATGCTGCCTGGATTAGATGGTATTAGCTATAAAACGAGGTTGGCTAAACTTGAAATGTTTTTTTTCAAAAGCATACGAGGCTGAGGGGAGACCAGATAGAAGTATATAAAATTATGAGAGGTACAGAAATGGTAAAAGACTAGAGGGCATAGTTTTACGATGAGAGGGGCAAGTATTAAAGGATATTTGCAGGGGCAGTTTTTTATATAGAGGGTGTGGGTGCCTGGAATATGAAGCCAGGTGGTTGTGGAGGCAGATAGAATTGTGGCATACAAGAGGCACATAGATATGCACAGACTGAACGGATATGTATTATGTGCAGGCAGGGGGAAGTAGTTTAGAAACATAGAAACATAGAAAATCGATGCAGGAGGTGGCCATTCGCCCCTTCAAGCCAGCACCGCCATTAATTGTGATCATGGCTGATCAGTTTAATCTGACATTATCTTAGGCAGAGACATATTTGGCTGAAGGGCCTGTTCCTGAGCTGTATTGTTCTATGTCCAATATTCTATCACACTTTCCCAGACAGTAATGTGAAAGTTCTCTTCTGTTATATGGAGTACTGTTGAGATACATCTGGAGCAGAGTATTGATGTTATTTAAGGCTATTCATGTATTGGAAGCAATTCAGGGAAGTCTACGAAGCAAACGGATATGCTGTTTAACTAGTTAAGTGACCATTGTAAATTGGTTAGTAGTAGAACAAATAGGGGGGTAAAATGAGATGATGGAACAGCATGTAAGAAGATGTGAGGAATATCCGGCATTTTGTGTCTATCTTCGGTGTAAACCAGCATCTGCACTTCCTTTCTACACAGAGTTTTTTTCACTAAGAAAGGGTGGATGAAAGAGAGTCTTTGAAACGTTTGGAGATGTTAGTGAATCTCTAAGTTTTTCAAAGCAAGTGGATGAATGATTACCAGGGATAGATGGAAATGAGGAGTTAAGATTACAGTCAGATCAGCCATGTTTTTATTAAATGGTACAGCAGGCTTGAGTTACCTAGTCCTGTGCTGATTAGTATGTTGAATTGTTTCTCTCGGTCTCCACTCTGTCATAGACATTCCTTTTGTTCTCTCCACCCAGCTCCCTTGCTGGAGCTTAAAACATGTTTGATTATTAACGCCTCTTGGTGCTGATGGAAGGTCATTGACTGAACATTTTACTTTCTTTCTCTCTCCACCGATGCTGCCTGTCCTTCCAATTATTCCAGTCTTTGCCATTTTAATTTTTAGACTTCCAACATATTCACTTACTCCATGTTAATATTAACATCAGACAATATTTTATGTTGCTCTCCCATTTTACCAGATTGATTTCACACTCCGCTCTTTTTTTTTTTACAAAATCTCACACAATTCCACTCACAGTTTCTAGTTTGAAGAAGGGTCCCAACCCAAAATGTCACCTACTCCTTTTCTCCAGAGATGCTGCCTGACCTGCTGAGTTACTCCAGCTTTTTGTGTCTATCTTCAGTTTAAACCAGCATCTGCAGTTCCTTCCTACACATATACGGGTTGTTAGTTAAGTCTCCATGGAGGCTGATTTCGGGAAAATGTAGATGACCAGGAATTTGATTGGAAACATTGTACCATAATCAAGTCCTGCCAACACTGAGGGTCGTGGGATTGCTGCAGGTCACATAGACAGAAAGAGAAAGTTATAAACAAAGTTTATTCTGCAGCTGTAATTAAAAGCTGAACGAATGTAACCCTAGACTAGTGAAGGTTAATTATCAGTGCCAGCAAGGTTGTTTGGGAGTAATTAAGATGCATCACACCATTTAAAATAACTAGCACACTGTAATGAAACTGTACTAATATTTAAGAGGAATAAAGCCCCAGGCCCAGATAACATCAGCCCCTCCGTTCTCCACCACTGCGCTGCGGAACTGGCTGGGGTTTTTACCAACATCTTCAACACCTCCCTCTGTCAAAGCTCAGTACCCAATTGCTTCAAAGAATCCATTATCATCCCGGTTCCCAAGACCAAGACCATCTCCTGCCTCAATGACTACAGACCCATTGCCTTGACATCGGCAGTCATAAAATCATTTGAGCGCATCATACTCAATCACCTGAAAACTGTCATCACCCCACTCATGGACCCATACCAATTTGCATACAGAGCCAACAGGTCAGTTGAGGACACCGTTAACTTAGCAACTCATCACATTCTGAACCACCTGGAGTCCGCAAACACATATGCCCGCATACTGTTCATGGATTTCAGCTCTGCATTCAATACAATAAACCCGGCCAAACTGTTCAATAAATTACTGGACATGAACATTGACCCATGCATCTGTCACTGGATTCACAGCTTTCTCTGGAACAGGCAACAGAGGGTGAGGATCAACAATAACACATCCTCCCCTCTGTTCCTCAGTACAGGCACACCCCAAGGCTGTGTTCTCTCACCCTGGCTATTCTCCCTTTACACAAACCAGCTCACATCCCACCACAGCTCTGTCAACCTGTACAAGTACGCGGACGACTCAACCATCATAGGATTCATCACCAACAACCAAGAAACTGAATACCGTGCACAGGTCAACCAAGCAGTGACCTGGTGCACAGACCATGATCTCTTACTCAACTCATCAAAAACAAAAGAACTCATCATCGACGCCAGCCATCCCCCAAAACTCCTGTGCTCATTAAAGGTGAATCCATCTCCATCACTGACACATTCAAACTCCTTGGAACCCACATCAGCAACAACCTCAAATGGAGGACAAACGCAGACCACATCTATGGAAAAGCCCAGCAAAGACTTTTCCATCTCCGACAGCTCAGGAAGTTCAGAGTAAGGTCTCATCTCATGCTCCGCTTCTATACAGCCATCATCGAAAGCATCCTCACTTCATCCATCACAGTCTGGTTCGGCAGTCTCGACTCACTCTCCCGGAAGAAATTACAGCGCATCATCAACAGAGCATCCAAAATTATTGGCTTACCCCTACCATCCCTTGAATCACTTTACCACAAACGGACACTACACAGAGCCCGCAAGATCATCTCTGATCCCACTCACCCTGCACACTATGCCTTTCAGCTACTGCCCTCTGGGAGGCGTTACAGGACAATTGCCTCCAAAACAAACCGCTTCAAAAACAGTTTCATTCCCACTGCAATTAACATTTTAAACTCTGTACGGTGAGGAATAAGAATAAGCATGGCCCTTATGTATTATGTAATGTGTCTGTCTGTATGTATATCTATGTTATATGTTTAATGTTTGATGAAATGTTGGAACCTGTACCGAGCTGTACTGATAACAAATTCCACCAGCCTGGCTGTGTGGTCATTAAAATACAATACAATACACAGTAATGAAACTGTACTAATATTTTCTGAGGAGTTGTTTAGTTCAATTTAGAGATGCAGCATGGAAACGGGCTCTTCGGCACACTGAGTCCACACCGTACACCACTTCTGTGTTATCCCACTTTTGCATCCTACATACTAGGGGCAAATTACAGAATCCAATTAACCTACCAACCTGCACGTTTTTGGACTGTGCCCCCTAAAGGCTGTGTGCATATTTAGTGTGTAAATATCACAATGTCGCACACACTCATCTGCTTCGATGCTGTGCTTTCATTTGAGACACTAATAATGCAAACTTTCAGGAGCAGAGGCACTCAGACAGAAACTTTCTGCTCTCAGCCTCCAATAGCACATGTGTAATCTCTCTATGCCTCAGCCTGATTCACTTATTAACATAATTTTTTCATATCAGAAATAATGGGGCATTAATTGGGGATTTGAGAATGAGAAGATCTAAGTTTAAGGACAGGGGAAAAAGATTTAATAGGAAACTGAGGGGTAAGTTTATCACACATACGGCGGTGGGTGTATGGAACAAGCTACCGGAGGAGGTAGTTGAGGCGTTACTATTGCAACGTTGAAGAAACATTTGGAAATGTACATTGATAGGACAGCCTTAGAGTGATTTGGGCCAAACACAGACAGGTGGGACTAGTGTAGGTGGGACATGGTGGTCAGTGTGGGCAAGTTGGGTTCTGGTTCCATACTGTGTGACTATGACTAATTATTTGTAAACATTCTGCTTGTTACTTCTTTATAATATCCTGGTTAACAAACTTGCATTGTTGTCAGCAGTAAGTACCTCACTCTCACACTGGTTATATAAGCATCTTTAATGTTCAGCTCATCATCACATAAGCAGTACATCATACATTCAGTCTACCGCAGCTACTGAAGACAGTAGGCGAGTTCTTACACTATAAAGCATGCACTAGGCGGAGTTATTATTACTAAGCATTCTGATTTGCTAACATGCAATAGCCAATCTACATCTCTTCTTGTAGAAATGAAAAAGCAACTAAGGCACTTTAAACGGTAAGCTGAGGGAATAATAGTGGGGTTAAACAAAGTCGCCATATCTACTGGGTGGCCTGCTAACCCGCCCGGTCCTCGTGCAGTAGGGGGCTGCCTCATCACCCTTTTCTTCCGAAAAAATGGAGGCTGGGGTTGGTAATACTGCGGGAGACCCAATGGGTCTGTGGGGAGAGACCGCCACGGGGGAACCGGGGGTGAACCGGCGCGGGAAGCCCGGGGTACTGGTTACAACAGCAGGGGCAGACCGACACGGGGAGTGGGCGGACTTGGTCGCGGCATGCGATGGAACAGCTGTCGTTGGTGTGAACATGAGCGGTGGGGCATCAGGACCCGGGGGCGCTGGACGATGTTCCTTCACATGAAGGAGGTGTTGACGGTTGCATCTGTAGAGAACACCATCGACTTCGAACAGGTAGGAGCGTGGTTCCATTGAGGGGCCATGAATATATCCCAGTTTTGTATGTCCTTTGTCAGTTTGAAGACGCACCACTTGTCCTTGTATAAGTGGTTTGAGCGGCTTACTGGTTTTGTCATAGCAGTGCTTCTGTGTGTCGCGTTTAAACTGCACACGTTTTTATATCACAGTGGGAGAGTGGACTTGCGGCTGCAGCTGTTGCTGGGAGACAGGCAGTGGTGGACGCGTCTGGCGGGACATTAGTCATTGGGCGGTGGGGCCAAGAATGCTGCTCTTGAAATGTTCTGCAAGTTTAGCAGGTCCAGGTAGACGTCGGATTTTGCTAGGTAGTAGCGCTCCATGAGTTGTTTAGACTGCGAACAGCGCCTTCCGCAAGTCCGTTGGACTGTGGGTACTCAGAGCTGCTAGTGACATGTTGAAAGTTCCACCATTTGGCAAAGTTCTTGAACTTTTGGCTGGTGAATTGTGTTCCGTTATCAGTTTGAAGGCGAACGGGGGCACCATGCATAGATGGATTGACAGTTTCTGGATCATGATTTCAGAAGTTATCGTGGACAGTAGGTCGATTTCAAACCAGCCTGAGTAGGAGTCTACCAGGACGAGGTAGTGTATCCCGTGCCATTCAAAGATGTCGACAGCCAGTGCCGACCACAGAAGGGAGGGAGCCGGCTGAGGCAAGAGGGGCCGCTTCTGTTGGTGTGGTGTTAAACTGTTGGAGATGGTACCTACACGATAAGACTGAATCATGTGCCTTGTCATCCCGGGCCAGTCGATCATATTCTGGGCCCATTTTAGAGTGGCCTCTGTACCGGGGTGACCTCCATGGATGTCTTCGTAGTACTCACTCCACAGAGTGGAAGGGATGACGGCTTTATGGCCTTTGACGATTATTCTGTCCTGTAGCACTAGTTCGTCACAAACCAGGAAGTAGGGTCGTATTTCAAACAGGGTGCTTGACTGTTTGCTTGGCCATCCATTTCTTATAACGGAGGTCAGCAGCTGTGAAGTTGTTCGGCAAGGTGGCATAAACGGTCGATAGGCTCGAAAGAGACGTTCAGGACTGAGAATTTGTCCTGTTCGATGGGGCGACGTTCGCTGGTAGTACGCGGGGCTCTGGAGAGCGTGTCTCTGATGTGCATGTCTTTACCTTTCTTGTATACGATGCAGAAGTCAAACCGCTGCAGCTGCATCATCATTCGTTGTAGACGAGCCGAGGTGGCATGGATGGGCTTGTTTAGGATGGTGACTATTGGCTGGCGGTCAGTCTCGACGGTGAAGGTTTTGGCAAAGATAAAATCTTTGAATTTTAGCAGGCGAGGACGACGGTGAGCAGTTCCTTCTTGATCGTTATTCAGTGAATGTCAAGGTACGCGATGCAGAGGAGACAGGCATCACGTCGCTGTCGGTAGTTGTTTGTAGGCACGCTGCGCGAAGTCCGTACTGGGATGCATCGAAGGTAACGGTGATTGGCAGGTTGAGGTTGAAGTATGACAGTGTAGGTGCGCTGGTTAGCTGGAGCTTTAATGTCTCGAAGGCTCATTGGTGCTGGGGGTACCAAGACCATGCATTGCCCTTGTGGGTCAGTTGTCGCAGAGGGGCAGAAAGTTCACTGAGGTTGGGAATGAATTTACCCAGGTAGTTAACCATGCCGAGGAATCGTTGCAAGCTGGTGATGTCGGTTGGGACTGGCAGTTCGTTGATGGCTGCAGTCTTTAACGGAGCAGGTTTTAATCCATTGCTGGTCAATACATGACCGACGTAGATGACTTCCAGAACCCGGAATTTGCATTTAAGAGGGTTGAGTTTGAGGTTGATGTCTCTGGCACGGTTTAGTATCTTCTTCAGTTTGGCATCATGCTCGGCCACATCGCGGCCATAGACCAGGATTTCGTCAACAATGATGGCACATGGATATTCTGCGAACAGTTGTTCCATTACGCGTTGGAAGACTTCGCAGGCAGAGTTGATGCCAAAAAGCATCCTTAAAAATCTGTAGCAGCCAAATGGTGTGACAAAAGTTAGGGCAGACGATGCCCGGTCCAGTGGTATTTGCCAGAAAGTGCTTTTGGCATCAAGGACTGAGAACACCGTTGCATTTCCAATTTGCGCAGCTACGTCCTCAGTGGTTCTCATTGGGTGGTGTGGGCGTTTGATTGCTGTGTTTAAATCTTTGGGGTTGATGCAGACCCACAACTCTGCTTATTTTTCTTGGTGGTTACGACCATGGTGGAGACCCAGTCAAAGGGTTCGCGGACCACGGCAATGACTCCAATGGAGAACATGTGTTTAAGTTCGGTGTGTATTTTCTTCCACATGCCATGGGGAACGTGGTGGGGTGCACAAACTATTGGTGTGACTGCATGATCTACAGTGATCTTGTATATCGTGGGCAGCTGGCCAAGTTTGTCGTCAAACAGGTCTTTGTACTGGGATAACATCTGCTGTGTTGGTTCGTCTGTCAGGCAGAGTTTGTGGACAGCACGCCTGAAATAAACCAGCCCCAGGTTATGGCATGCGTTGATGCCAAGCAGGGTTTCAGAGTTAGGTTGGACAATGTAAAACATTAGGTTTTTCGTTTGCTCATTGACAGTGCATTTCAAATCAGCTTTATCCAACG
This sequence comes from Amblyraja radiata, assembly GCF_010909765.2. Lineage (NCBI taxonomy): Eukaryota > Metazoa > Chordata > Chondrichthyes > Rajiformes > Rajidae > Amblyraja > Amblyraja radiata. The sequence goes on along the minus strand of NC_045964.1, from coordinate 49,460,627 downwards.
AATGAATGGCTTGTTCTAAAGTCAGTTCAGCGTTCCGAAGCAGTTCAGCTCTTCGCTTGCGATCGCTCATTCCTCCCACAATTTTATCGCGTACCAGCTCGTTAGTCAACTCACCGAAGCGGCACCGTGTAGCCATGTGTCATAAACCGCTGATAAATCATTTGACAGGTTTGTCGACCTGCTGCTGTCGGACGAAGAAGCGTGTTCTCTCGATGATACGGTTCGAGGGCAGGTCGCATCGTTTTCTAAACTTTCTCAGTAGTACCGTAGGGTTGTCGATAGTTTCTGCTGGCACCAGGACCTGACAATTCGCGTCGAGGTGTGCTGGGGTGAACTCAAAGTTGTCTGCATGGATCATTGCTACTGGACCTGCTAGGTTGAGTAGTTGCGATGCCTTCAGATTGTCAGGGTCGTTCCGGTGAACGAAGCGGATATAGTGAGCATAATCACGCTCAAACATTCGCCAGCACTCGACTATGTCAGAATCAAACATGAGTGGACTCGGCTTTCAGCAGGAATTAGCCATGTCGTCAAAATCAATGACAAATAAAAAACTGATAAAGAAAATAAATCCCGGTTAACAGACGAGGGTTGGACCGTATTTCTGACACCATGTAAGTTCCTCACTCTCATACTGGTTAGGGTATCAGCATCTTTAATGTTCAGCTCATCATCACATAAGCAGCACATCATACATTCAGTCTACTGCTGCTACTGAAGACAGTAGGTGAGTTCTTACACTATAAAGCACGCATTAGGCGGAGTTATAATTGCTAAGCATTCTGATTGGCTGACATGCAATAACCAATCTACAAGCCTTGGAATTGTCTGTATTGCAACAGAAGTACATATCTGTGACAGTCCTTGCATGGTGATTCTGATCTGTAAGAGAAAGTTTTATTGCCTGTAAAGTGCATTTTTCCAGATCTATAAAGTGACGCGGTTCTATAAAAGATAACAATTTGAAGGACTAGCGCAAGTTGATTTACATTTACTTCAAGCAAAATAAACTATTCTAAATTGCAATGCATTTGTGGAAATAGTTGAAGGATGAAACCACTCTGCAGAAATAAAGACCTGTGTGACATTAAACACTCTCGGATGGTGAGTAGGATTCAGTGGAATATGACGAACATTTTATTGCATCTTATCAGAAAATATAGCTAATTTTTGATGTTCCCTAAAATCCTTGAGTTGTTTTTTATAACTTCATGTACATCATAACATTCTTCATTTCGAAGACGTGGTGATGCTATATGCAGTGAACATGTCTCACAGCTCCAGCAGCCCAGTGCTGTCTATGTGGTGTTTACGCATTCTCCCTGTGACTGTATGGGTTTCCCATGGATGCTCCGGTTTCCTCCCAGAGGCTGTAGACACTCTCAGGTGAATTGGTTATTCCAAATTGTCCCTGGTGTCGGTGGATGGTGGGAGAAGCGGGTCGTTGAGAGTTTGAGGGGGCGGGTGTTTAAACAGGCATCTGAGAGAGAATGCTGACAGGGAAACATGGGGTGCAGGAATTCTTTCTAATTCAGGATGATATATGTGGAAAAGGCTGGGATTTTTAAAGAATATCAAGCAATTAATTTTGTAGACTACACAGAGAAAGTATAAGATAATTGATAATGCACTGTTGAGAATGAAAGAAATCAGCAGGGCAGGACTCCTTATCTAAAATTCCAGCATCTAAAAAGACAATTCTTTTCTCATTCCTTTTCTGAAAGACACTAAAATTTCCATTAGGAAGGCAGTGTACCATACTGAGAAAACTGCTTGGTGATGAAGCAGTGCTAATGGGTTTAATATAAAACTATTCAGTCACTGCATATGGAATTTTTGAAGTAAACTAAATATAATGTAGAACAGAAGCAGGCCCTATGATCCACAATTGCCACGCTGACCATGATGCCATTCTAAATTAATCCCATTTGCTTGCACATGATCCATATCCCTCTATTCACTGTCTATTCTTTAGACTTTGGACTTTAGAGATACAGTGTGGAAACAGGCCCTTCGGCCCACTGAGTCCACGCAAATCAACCTATCCTACACGCTAGGGCAATTTACAATTTTACCAAAGCCAATTAACCTATAAACCTGTACGTTTTTGGAGTGTTGGTGGAAGCCGAAGCACCCGGAAAAAACCTATGCGGTCACAGGGAGAACATACAAACTCTGTACAGACAACACCCATAGTCAGGATCGAACCTGGGTCTCTGGCGCTTTAAGGCAGCAACTCTACCATTGTGCCACTGTGCAGTCCCAATGTATCTGTCTTAATGTTTTTACCACCTTCCCTGGCAGCGCATTCCAGCCACCCACCACTTTCTATTCATATATCAGCCATAAACTTTTCCCCTCTCATCTTAAATCTATGCCCCCTCTGTATTTGACATTTCCACCTTGTGAAAAAGACTTTGACTATCTACCCTATCTGTTGTCCTTATAATTTTATAAACATCTATCAGGTCTCCCCTCAGCCTCTAACCATCCTACAAAAACACTCCAGATTTCACAAGTATCAAGTCAAGTATCAAGCCAGCGCAAGTTGTCATTCAGACTTTTCAGTCTGAATGAAACTTCGTGCCTTGCAGTCATAACATAGAATAAAATAACAAAACACACAATAAACACAGATTTAACATCCACCACAGTGAGTCCATCAGGCACCTCCTCACTGTGATGGAAGACAAAAGTCTTAAGTCCTTGTTTCTTCCCTCCTTGTTCTCCCTCTGCGCTGAGGCGATGCAGGCCTCTGATGTTGTGACCCCGCCGGGTGATAAGTAAGTCCCGCGGCTGAATCCGAGCTCCGCGAACGGGCCAGTTCAAACTCTGCGGTCGAAGCTGCCGAAGCTGCCACCCTCCAGTCCAGCGGACGAAGCTGTTGCCGTGGGAGCACCAGAAAAACAGGTCACCAACCTGTGACCTGCGAGCTCCCGACGATGTCGTCCACTAGGCCTGCGGCCGAGCCTCCGAGGCTCCGAAGTCAGGACCCCGCCGCCGCAATGCCGCCACAGCCCCGAAGTCGGGTCCCCGCCGCCGCAACGCCGCTTCAGCCCCGGATTTGGGTCGCCGCCGCAACAACCCTGAAGTTGGCCACCCTCGCATTGGTGAGTCCTGGCTGGTTCTGCCTCCGGAGCCTCGAGGTCAGTCCCAGTTGGAGGCCGCCAGCTCCGCGATTAGGCCTCAGTGAAGACGGAGACGGGGACGGGGGATATAACAAGAAAAGATCGCATCCCCCCAAAGGAAGAGACCAAAAACATTCCATTAGGCCTTATCCACCTTAATGATTCCCAATACACATATCTCCTCCTTCTTAATGTCAGCATGTTATAGAATACCATTCATCTAGGTATGTTGCAAAGCCTACCTGAAGCGTCGTTGAAGATCTGCTGCTGAGGGTGTGCGCGATTTTGGCGCCGTTTAGAGGGGGCGGGTTTAAAACGCGATTTTCTCTAAGCTGTTCCAATCGAAAATGTTCAGCCTAGTTAATTATTAACGAAAAATCGCTGGAAGACCCCGTCGCAAAAGCTATTATTAGGTTTAAAGGCCTTGAATAATAGTTATAGTAGTTTAAAAATCAATCTCTAAACCCGTGACCGTCAGCAACCGCAGGGTCTCATAAAGCAAATAGCAGAAGTTAGGTTGTATATTTTTACATTAAAAAGGGCTTCTAAAGATCCCTTTATACTAAGTTTAATATTGCGAGTAGCTCAATTTGGGCCCATTATATCGCGCAGTATTTTTCTCGGCATTTGGGGCACAAATCTACCGCAATGTGAACGTTCTAAACCAGCGCGTTCCACAGAGACCCACTGGAAAGCTGATTTAAATGGGCATTTATTTACAGCAATTAAACACTAAATTCCTTCCATTTGGTCTATAAATTAATGTAAATGAGATTTAAAAATCATGTTTTATTGTGAATTATTTGTGAATATTATTTGGACATTTAGGCTATTTAAAAATGTTAGTCATTTATTAAGAAATGGATAGATGTTTAGATCTAGTAATTGAAGTCTGAAATTAGCTACAATTAGGTAACTAACTAATTATATGCTTTAATTTCAGGTCATCCAAGTAAGATTATTTTATATTTGTTTCAGAATGCTTCAATCTATGATAACTGAAAATTTCATTCAGTTCTCTTAATTTTTAAGAAAGTTATGGGCTTTTGACTGTTCACGATCACAGCTTTTTTGTTATGTCCATAGAAAATCAATAGGGAACAAGATGCTCATTTCCCAGTATGAAAATGGCCATAACTTTTTAAATACTTGAGATATGAAAGTGAATTAGGTGTCAAATTAAACTTATTTTTATGCTTTATCTGATGGGATAAATTACAGACTTGATTTTTAAAATCTCAAAATTTTGTAACATTGCTAATTCATCTACTAATCATTCATATTAGTTTACTTGGTGAATACTAATGCAAGGTATCCACTAAGGAACTCACCCACTTCCTCCGATCTCAGGCATAAGTTTAGTTTAAAGACACAGCCCTTCGGCCCACCAAGTTCATGCCAATCAACGATCACCCGTACAATACTTCTATCCTACACATGAGGGTCAAATTACAGAAGTCAATTAGCTAATCTGCACGTTTTAGGAGTGTGGAAGGAAACCGGAGCACCTAGAGAAAACCCACACAGTGACAGGGAGAACGTACAAACTCCGTACGGACTGCACCAGTAGTCAGTATCAAACCTGGGTCTCTGGAGCTGGAAGGCAGCAACACTACTGCTATGTCACTGTGCCACCCACAAATAAATTCCAGCCATTGTCCTTGAGTTGACCTATCCTTATTATTGTCATTTGTTTGCATGCTATCCAATCACTGTATATGAGCACAACCAAGCCAAACCCAACTACACAGGTAGAACAGAGAAAAATACCAGAGTGCTGAATATAGTTTCTCAGCATTGTAGCGTAACAGTTCCAGAGAAAAAGTCCAATGTCCCCAATGAGGTGAGATAGAAAACCAAGACTGTACCCTAGCTTATGGAAGGAGCATTCTGAAGTCCGATAAGAAAGAGGAATAAGTTGTTCCTCTCTCTGGTGGAACATGTTTTTAACCGTTTGTATTGTCTGCCTGACAAAAGTGGAGAAAAGATGGAACCGACTAGTATGGGAAACGCAAAGGTGGGAAATGCATCAAGCATAGACACCAAGAACTACAGATGCTGATTTAGTAAAAAAAAAAGACAAAGACTCAGCGGGACTGGCTGCATCTCTGGAGAACATGAATAGATGACGTTTTAGGTTGGGATTCTTCTTCAGACTGATTGTGGCAGGGGTAGGAGAATGTGAAAACTGGAAGAGAAGATGGGCAGGACAAGTGATAGGTGGATACAGGTGAGGCGATATACCCCCCCCCCCCCCTTCACCTGCATCCACCTATCACTCGTCAGGATTTGTCCTTCCCATCATCTCTTCCAACCTTCCTCCCACCCCCACTACAAACATTCTGATGAAGAGTCCCAACCTGAAATGTCACATGTCCATGTCCTCCATAGATGCTACCAGACCCGCTGAGATACTCACAATTTGTGTCTTTCTCAACGTAAAGTGCAGATGGAGTCAATGATGAGGAGTCTGGTCTGTGTGATGGACTAGGCTATATCCACAACTCTCCATACTTTCTTGCGGTCTTGGGCAGAACTGTTTCCAAGCCTCAATGTTGTCCTGGAATGTTGCCCATCCAGGACAGAGGTAAGCAGGTTAATCATGCTGGAGTCAGAGCAGCATCTTGGCGAGAAAGAGAAAACACTGTGAGCCAAGTGTACAGTAGCCGCAACTCCTCGCTACACTTAACCTGCTCTGGCCCATATAAATAAACCCTTTAAAGATTCCTTCAGACTGTCTCTAAGTGCTCTACAGTCAGTGAATTGCCTTTGAAGTGCAGATATAGTGCGTGTAATAAGTAGAGCCAGGATGTTTAGGCACCAAAAAACTCTATAGGCAAAAAGGCAAAATAAAATTACAAAAAAAGGCACGAAAAAGACATTTATTGACAAAAAAGACATAAAAAGGCATTTATTTCCACCTCCATCAAATTATCTGGTGTTAAACTATGCCGTCTGTCAGACAGAATATGCTTCAGTTGTGAAAAACATCTTTGGGTGCATACCCAAAACAAGCTACAAACTCTATATTCATGTCAATATCTTGTGCATTTGAGAACTTTAGCTATGTTTTGCATTTCTTCAACATCTTTGTTAGCTAAAATCACTCTCTCACATTTTCCTTGTATGTCTTTACCTACATCGCCAAGAACTTTACAAATATCGTCAGTTACTTTGTTGAAAACCTGCAAGTTATTCACTAATGTTTCACCACGTTTATCAAGGGAAGTGGTAGCTTGTGGGAAGTTTTCAAAATTGGAAGCAATAAACACAAGATTTCGGTGGAAGGACTTTTTCTGTATGATTTTACAGACGATCCTCACTGCAGCAGATTCTTCTTCTTCAAAACAGTTGACGATTTATTTTATCTCTTCAAAAATCGCAGCATAGTAGAGTACAGCAGAGAGCCATGTACCCCACATAGTCAAAACGGGCTAAGGAGGTAGCGGAATCTCGGGTGCCATTTCCTTGAACAACTGCACACTGACGGTACTTTGAGGAAGATTTTCTTGACATTGCCTAGGTGATCGACATTTGGAAACAAGCTACATCTGTGCTTAGAAATTCTATGAAGTCCTTGAGCTAAGCATGTCAAATGTAACATTTTGGGGAATAAAACTTTGTCACAAACAGAAGTACATTCTCGTGTTTTATACTTTCTGGCCAAAGTACAGCAAGTGAAGAGGTAAACAACTGAGCAATAGTTGAGCTCTTTGACTTCCCCAATACTTCTGATGTCAATAAATAATTCTTTGATGGTTGACCTGCCTCCAGTGTACAGATGACCACATTGGCAACATATCTCCCCACAGCATCGGTTGTCTCGCCTATTGGAATCCATATTTTGTTGCATGCAACTTAATCTCTAATTTTCTGCACAACAATGTTGAAGTTGCTGTCAACATAATTTTCCATAATGATGACTTGTTTGGTCTATGTTCCTCTGTGTATTTCTCTAAAAAACCTCTGAGAGATTTTTGTTTACCAATTTCCACAGTGGAATTCCAGCATCAATGAATGCCTTGCACAGATCACTCGAAAACTCAGATTTGCGACTGGAGCTAGCAGTAAATGTAGTGAGGAGACAAGCTTGGGTATTTCGCTTGGGTAGTCTGCACCCCAGAGGTATCAACATTGATTTCTCTAATTTTAGATACCCCTTGTCTTTTCCCTCCTCCCCATCCCCTTCCCAGCTCTCCTTGTAGTCCTACTGTCTCGCCTCTTCCTTTCTTCCCCCCCCCCCCCCCACATCAGTCTGAGGAAGAGTTTCGACCTGAAACATCGCCTATTCCTTCTCTCCATAGATGCTGCCTCTCCCGCTGTTTCTCCAGCGTTTTTCGTCTACCTTTGATTTTTCCAGCATCTGCAGTTCTTTCTTAAATAGATCTTGGAGAAAACGGAACCAGCGGGCAGCGACACAAATGAATGAATGACCGATGGTGGCTCCCCTGGTTTCACCCTGGTGTTGGAAGTTTTCTTGTAAGTTATACTATGTTAACACGTTAATAATAACATTAATATTAACATGTTATCATAGAAAATGTCATTGTAATCACGGTACAACTGGAGAAAATAGCATGACCTGCAAAACGGCAAAAAAGGGCTGATTTAGGCACCCAAATGTGAAAGAGGCATTATCCTGGTGAAATCATCAAAAAAAGGCATAAAAAGGCACTATGGCAAAATCCTGGCTCTAGTAATAAGGATCCACACACAGCAAGATCCCATGAGTAGCAAAGTGAAAATGCCTGTGTAATCAGTTTAAAAAAAATAGAAATGGTGTTTAAGAGGCAAGGATAGGGCAACTTTACTGTTTCTTTTATTTCAAATAGACACATGAATTCTTGTAATCATCTGAAAGAGCAAGTGGACCTCCTGTGACCGCTTCTGAAAAATGCCGGCTATGAATTTGCAGCAATACAGAATATAAGCTGGATTTTTATGCTCCCTGGTGTCTCTTTCTACACAAATGCTAATGTCACCCGGCCACTATTACTAACACTTTTTATTATTTGACTTTTAAAGTTTTATTGCAATATTTATGCAGTACTGCTTGAAAAATTACTTTGACGATGTCAACCTTATTGGCACCATCAAATGGGTCATAATCTGGGACAAACATGTTGGAGAAACTCAGCGGGTGGGGCAGCATCTATGGAGTGAAGGAAATAGGCAACGTTTCGGAAGGGTTTCGACCCGAAACGTTGCCTATTTCCTTCGCTCCATAGATGCGGCCTCACCCGTCCATATAAGTTTCTCCAGCATTTTTGTCTACCTTCGATTTTCCAGCATCTGCAGTTCCTTCTTAAACATAATCTGGGACATACTGGATGTAGATTTCTTATCCGGGTCTAATAGTGCTGGCTGTAATTTATGAAAATCATAACATTTCCTGGTCACGGGTTTGAGTTGGCATTCATTGGCTAAAAACTCAGCATCAAAACAAGGAGACTTGTTCACAATTTTCTTGCTAACGGGTTAGAGGCAATTGAATAACAATATCAAAAACAGTTATGTACATGGATAGAACAGATTTGGAGGGATACGGTCCAAATGCGGGCAGGTGGGACTAGTGTAGCTGGAACATGTTCGCCAGTATGGGCAAGTTGGGCCTGTGTCCATGCTGTGTGACTTTATGACCCCATAGGAGTGAAAAAGTGTTCCTTCTGAGAGGACTCTTCTGGGGTACATGGATTGTCTTTTCATTTTAAATATCTTTGCCCTTCTGAAGGTGAGCGCTTTTCTAATTTCCTCCAAGCTCTGAATATAAACCCCCTTCAAAACGATCCTAAGATTTTTCAAGGCCTTATATCAACCTTAGTATCTGCTAGAGCAACTGTCTTCTTTGCCTTGAAAATCATTTTTGAAGTCAGCAGAATTTTATGATTCATCACCTCATCCATTTTGGCACTGGAATGACTGAAGCCATTGCCTTATGCCCCTTCTTGGAACTATGCAGCGGTTTAACCCAGAGTGCCCTCTCCTGCTTTTGTGTATTAATTTACAATACATGGGCATTGCTATATGTTCAGCATTTATTGCCCTTTCCTAATTGCCTTTGAAAAGTTGGCATTGAGTACATTCTTCAACTATTGGACTTCTTTGAAGATATTCTATTGTGTGGTTTGGTGGAAATTTGCGAATTTATACCAAACATTGATGAAGCAATGATATGTTATCAGGCCAGGATGATGATGTTTTTTCGTGCCTACTGCCCTTATCTCGTTGCAAAATGCTGCAGGTTTGGGAAGTGATATCCAGACAAATAATTACAGTGCCAACATCTTGATCACTTTGATACCAGGCCTCTATGAACCCTTCTACAGTTTCCTTCACCAGCCGATTAGTGCTGCAGCCAATGAACAAAGCATGAATCCACATTCTCAAATAACTTGGACTGAGTGAAACGTATTAAATGGAACTTAAAAGCAGCAAGCTCCTTGATGCAATGCTATTGTTGGACCTAAGTTTTGCAAACAGTGGGATATGCAAACCATAGGTCCAATAAATAACCTTAGGTTACTTATTTTGGGCTCACTGTTCTCTTGACTCGAGTCTTACTAGAAAACTGTCACTTTGATGTGACCCACGTTACCATTACCATCATCTAAATCCACTTGCTTTTACAGTGGTACGCTTGTCCCTTCATCTTAGCATTCAACCCAACCGGTATTCATTCTGGGTTTTGTGCCAGTTTAGTGCAGGATTCAACATGGGTTCCTGTGGTTTATTTTATTATTGTTGGAGGCTGAGGGGGCTGTGAGTGTGCTGATAGAGGAATGTGGAATTATTGAGGTTAATGGGAGCTGAGGATCTGTATTGTGCTTTGATGCTTGGGGAAAGTAGAATTTGACATAATTAACATTGGTTAACAGAATTGACAGAATTAACCTTGGTTTCAGTATGCAGTCTAAATGATCACCATCCAACTGAGAGGACTTATTAATGTTATAACGTGGAAAAAGGCAGATCAATTACCAAACAACCCCTATGGGAAACATGTACGAGTTTATAGAATCAGTGAACTCCTCTGGTGGTCAAATAGTTACCGCCGTGCGGCACGGTGGCGCAGAGGTAGAGTTGCTGCCTTACAGCATCAGAGAACCGGGATCGATCCTGATTAAGACTGCTTGTCTGTACGGAGTTTGTAAGTTCTCCCCGTGACCACGTGGGCTTTTTCCGGGACCTCCAGTTTCCTCCCACACTCCAAAGATGTGCACGTTTGTAAGTGAAGATGCAACGAGACCTGGGTGTCATGGTACACCAGTCATTGAAAGTAGGCATGCAGGTGCAGCAGGCAATGAAGAAAGCGAATGGTATAACCATATAACAATTACAGCACGGAAACAGGCCATCTCGACTCTTCTAGTCCATGCCGAACACATAATCTCCCCTAGTCCCATATACCTGCGCTCAGACCATAACCCTCCATTCCTTTCCCATCCATATAACTATCCAATTTATTTTTAAATGATAAAAACGAACCTGCCTCCACCACCTTCACTGGAAGCTCATTCCACACAGCTACCACTCTCTGAGTAAAGAAGTTCCCCCTCATGTTACCCCTAAACTTCAGTCCCTTAATTCTCAAGTCATGTCCCCTTGTTTGAATCTTCCCTACTCTCAGTGGGAAAAGCTTTTCCACGTCAACTCTGTCTATCCCTCTCATCATTTTAAAAACCTCTATCAAGTCCCCCCTTAACCTTCTGCGCTCCAAAGAATAAAGCCCTAACTTGTTCAACCTTTCTCTGTAACTTAGTTGCTGAAACCCAGGCAACATTCTAGTAAATCTCCTCTGTACTCTCTCTATTTTGTTGACATCCTTCCTATAATTAGGCGACCAAAATTGTACACCATACTCCAGAATTGGCCTCACCAATGCCTTGTACAATTTTAACATTACATCCCAACTTCTATACTCAATGCTCTGATTTATAAAGGCCAGCACACCAAAAGCTTTCTTTACCACCCTATCTACATGAGATTCCACTTTCAGGGAACTGTGCACAGTTATTCCCAGATCCCTCTGTTCACCTACATTCTTCAATTCCCTACCATTTACCATGTACGTCCTATTTTGATTTGTCCTGCCAAGATGTAGCACCTCACACTTATCAGCATTAAACTCCATCTGCCATCTCTCAGCCCACTCTTCCAACTGGCATAAATCTCTCTGTAGACTTTGAAACTCTACTTCATTACCCGCAACCCCACCTATCTTAGTATCATCTGCATACTTACTAATCCAATTTACCACACCATCGTCCAGATCATTGATGTACATGACAAACAACAGTGGACCCAACACAGATCCCTGTGGCACCCCACTCGTCACTGGCCTCCAACCTGACAAACAACCATCCACCATTACTCTCTGGCATCTCCCATTCAGCCACTGTTGAATCCATCTTGCTACTCCACCATTAATACCCAACCATTGAACCTTCTTAACCAACCTTCCATGAGGAACCTTGTCAAAGGCCTTACTAAAGTCCATATAGACAACATCCACTGCTTTACCCTCGTCAATTTCCCTAGTAACCTCTTCAAAAAATTCAAGAAGATTAGTTAAACATGACCTTCCAGGCACAAATCCATGTTGACTGTTCCTAATCAGACCCTGTTTATCCAGATGCTTATATATATTATCTCTAAGTATTCTTTCCATTAATTTTCCCACCACTGACGTCAAACTAACAGGTCTATAATTGCTAGGTTTACTCTTAGACCCCTTTTTAAACAATGGAACAACATGCGCAGTACGCCAATCCTCCGGCACTATTCCCGTTTCTAATGACATTTGAAAGATTTCTGCCATAGCCCCTGCTATTTCTACACTAACTTCCCTCAATGTCCTAGGGAATATCCTGTCCGGACCTGGAGACTTATCCACTTTTATATTTCTCAAAAGTGTCAGTACTTCCTCTTCTTTGATCCTCATAGTTTCCATAGCTACTCTACTTGTTTCCCTTACCTCACATAATTCAATACTTACCTCACATAATATGTTCAGTATGTTAGCATTCATAGCAAAAGGCTTTGAGTATAGGAGCAGGGAGGTTCTACTGCAGTTGTACAGGGTCTTGGTGAGACCACACCTGGAGTATTGCGTACAGTTTTGGTCTCCAAATCCGAGGAAGGACATTATTGCCATAGAGGGAGTACAGAGAAGGTTCACCAGACTGATTCCTGGGATGTCAGGACTTTCATATGAAGAAAGACTGGATAGACTCGGCTTATACTCGCTAGAATTTAGGAGATTGAGGGGGGATCTTATAGAAACTTACAAAATTCTTAAGGGGTTGGACAGGCTAGATGCAGGAAGATTGTTCCCGATGTTGGGGAAGTCCAGGACAAGGGGTCACAGCTTAAGGATAGAGGGGAAATCCTTTAAGACCGAGATGAGAAAAACATTTTTCACACAGAGAGTGGTGAATCTCTGGAACTCTCTGCCACAGAAGGTAGTTGAGGCCAGTTCATTGGCTATATTTAAGAGGGAGTTAGATGTGGCCCTTGTGGCTAAAGGGATCAGGGGGTATGGAGAGAAGGCAGGTACGGGATACTGAGTTGGATGATCAGCCATGATCATATTGAATGGCCGTGCAGGCTCGAAGGGCCGAATGGCCTACTCCTGCACCCATTTTCTATGTGTATGTATCTATGTAATTGGCTTGGTATAATTATAAATTGTCCCTAGTGTGTGTAGGATAGTGTTAGTGTGTGGGGATCGCAGGTCGCCGCAGACTTGGTGGGCTGAAGGGCCTGTTTCCGCACTGTATATCTAAACTCAACTAAAAGTGGCAGTGTGGACAAGGTACCAGATGGCTACTGATGAAGAATCAACATCCTTAGCATAGAATAACATTTTAAATGTGGAAATCCTTTCGATTAAGAAAACAATTGTGCAGTTGGTTTTAGGTACTGAATAATTCTGCAGTGGAGCTATTATAGTGTTTTATCACCAAAGTTTATTTCTAAGTATCTCTAAGGGCATGTCCATTGTCATAATTTACTTGATTTAATTCGCTATTTCAACCTGATGGTAATGCTTTGAACCTTTGTGGTCACCACATTACATTTCTGTATTAAAATACAGCAATTTCCAACACATTTCATGGAATTGTGTTTCTTATCCATATAATTAGGATGGGAAATTGCTACTGTTCTGTTTAAATTGCAGTTGTAATTTAAGGAATATTCAAGAGTTACAACTCTCTGAAGCTAATTCGTGCAAAATATTTCAAAATGACGGTTTTGCCCTCAATGGCTTAGTCACGCCTGTGCAGCCATATCAAGAGATCATGATAGCAGATCAGGGATTGGAAAAAGCTGCTGGAGTGGAATTCAGCCCTGTGCTCCAATGCAATAAATATTTAATGCAATATTGAGATGATGAATTCGTTGTTACTCCAAAATTCTTAAAGAGTAGAACCAAAGGTCTGCAGATGCTGGTTCATACCAAAAATAGACAAAAAGTGCTGGGATAAATTAACAGGTCAGGCAGCATCTCTGGAGAAAAGGGATAGGTGATGTTTTGGGTTGGGAAACTTCTTCAGACTTGTTGTGAAGTGAACGAAGGATGGCGTGAAGGGAGTAGAAAAGTCAAGACAGTTGATGTCTCGCCGGTAGTTGGAGTAAAGAGTCTAGAGCGGGTGGATGGCCGTCCGAGGGAGTTCAAGAGGAGGAGGAATGTTGAAGTTCTTCTTGTCTTTGTTTTTGAATCCTTAAATTGGTTTGCCCCTCTCTATTTTGGTAGTTTTTCGATCTTAAAATCTTCCTATATATCTGTGTTTCCCAATTTTAGTTGCTGTGCCTTCAATTTCCATCCCCAATCTGTCCGTCAAATCCGTCTTGCGTAATATCTCTCTTGAATAGATATCACGTTATTACATAGTTGCTGATCAAACCGATCAAAAATGTCTTGGCCCAGAGATTAAAACAATGGTCATAACTTTCTCACCTACCCACTCTGGAGCATTAATCCATATCTTCAATGTCTCTCCAGCTAACACAATCCTCCTTCAAATAATACAGCAACAAACTCCTTCTCCTGTTCATATTAGAGCTCCCCATATTCTTCTAATTAGTCATGGTGTTATACAGTATAGAAACAGGCACTTCAGCACAAGTCAGCCCAATAAGTTCACCTCAGTTGACTGCTTTTGGCCTATGTCCCTCTAAACCTTTCCTGTCCACGCACTCTCTAAATGTCTCTTCCATGTTGTCATTGTGCCCACCTCTGCCACATTCCCTGGCAGCTATTTCACATAGCATCGTTTTCTGTGCAAAAGAATTGCTCTCAATTCCATTTAAGTCTTTTCCTCCAACTTTAAACCCATGACCTCTACTTTTAGACTCTCCTATCAAAGGTAAAACTGTGACCATTCACCTTGTCTATGTCCCTCGTCAATTCTTAAACCACAATGAGGTCACCCTGCAACTTCCTACGCTCCTTCCTAAAGCCTGGCAACCTGAACTGCACACAATACTTCAAGTGTGGTGTCACCGACATCTTTTATAGTTGCAATAAGATGTTCTTACTCTTCAACTAATTTCCCTGACCGATGAAGGAAAGTAAGCCAAACACCACCTTCACCACCCTGTCAACTCATGTCACCAGTTTAATGGAATTGTGAGTGGTACCAGTAGGTCTCTCTGTTCATCAAGACTCTCCAGGGCCCTGTCATTCACTGTGTAAATCCCAACCTGGATTAACTTCCCTAAATGGAACAACTCACGCTTGGCCGAGTTATATTAATGAAGAAACAGCTACCGCATCTCCCCTTCAGATGGAGCATTCACATCTACTTTGTAAGATATGCTTTCCTTTTCCCACAAACTCTAACTCGGGATTATTCTTTTGCCGTCCTCCTTCTTGCTGATCTCAAAATAATTGACATTCTTTTTTCTTCTCTCTTTATACTCAACTATAACGTCTTCTCCAATATTTTTCCATGCATCTTCCCTCCTCACTTCATCAACTCCCCTCCTCCTCTGTCCTCTTTTTTTCCTCTCTAATCCCCTTTTTGTTCCTTTCATACTATCTTGGGTGATCCAAGAGGTACACAAAGCATTGAACATAAAACAACTGAGCACAGGAGCAGGCCCTTAACCCATAGTACCTCTGTCAAACGTGATGACAAACACAATTAATCCCTTCTGCCTACACACAGTCCATATCTGTCCAATCCTTATATACATGTATCTCTCTAAAATCCTCTAAACACCTCTATGTCTGCCTCCACCACCATTCCGGCAATATGTTTCAGGCACCCAGCACCCTCTGCATTAAAACTAGCCCTGTAGATTTATTTTAAACTTGTACCCTGTCATCTTAAAGCTATGCCCTCTAATATTTGACATTTTCACCCTACCACATTTTTTCTGACTATTTACCCACTCCATGGGTCTTATATTTTATGTACTTCTATCAAGTCTCCCCTCTGATGCTTGAGAGAAAATAATCCCACGCTAAGGTGAGAGAGCAAAGTTTAATGGAGATGTGCAGTGGAATCTTTTTACACAGACGGTGGAGGGTGCCAGGGGTGGTGATGGTATGATAGTGGCGTTTAAGAGGCTTTTAGATAGCAGGGATATGGAGCATGTGCAGGCAGATGAAATTAGTTTAGTTTGGCATAGTGTTCGGCACAGATATTGTAGACTGACGTGTAATTGTGTCATTCTGAAGTATGATTGTGCCAATGCACAGATTTTTTACTAAATGTATGCAAAAGGGAATTTCACTGTACCTCGGTGACAACAAAGTGCCGTAAAGTACCATTGAACTATTGGAGCAGGAACCTGAGGAGTAAATCTTTCATACAAAGGTGTAGTTGGTATCTGGAATAAGCCACCTGGGTGGGGGGGGGGGATAGGAACGACAAAAACATTTAAGTGCCATAAGGGAGGGCACTTGAATGAGCAGGGCATTGAGGGATGTGGAATTAATATAGGCAAGTGGGTTTAGTGTAGCTAGGCACGATGATTGGCGTTGGAGCGATGGGCCAATGGGCCTTTCCATGCTGCACAACTCTACGATAGTGACTCCTTCCTTCTCACTGTCGTTCTTTGTAATTTCTGCACTCTTTCCCGTTCCTCTCTTCTCTGTTGCCATCCTCTTTTATCTTCCCTCTTCAATATTCTCCCTTCTGACACTCCTCCATTACGTCTGTCTCTCACCTCATCCCCAGATCCCGTTGCATTCCTCACTGTAACTTTCTCTTGACCTTCCATCCCATTCTGCCATTTTTTCCCTCTCTTCTTACGTCCTGTTCTTTACTCGTCATTCATCTATTTTTGTTTCCTTCTCTTTCCCCATCTGCTCCCCTGTGTCCTTCTACCAGCCTCTTTCTGTCCCTTCTCCTGCACTTTAATGACGCTTCATTTGACAATTCAATTGTTCCTTAAACTACTCCAACTTCATTGTGCCTCTTTTTGCCCAACCGTGTCAATAAATCTTTCTCATCCTTTCACTGATCTGCTCTGATTTCTGGGGTATTGTGTCAAATTCTGGGCGCCACACATTGTGAAACCATAGAGGATGTACAGAAGAGATATAAAAATATGGTGCTGAAACGATGCATCAGAATCCTATGGAAATAATGGGATTGTTTTCATTGAAACCAAAAAATCTGAGAGGGAATTTAATGGAGGTGTTAAAATTTATGTAAAGAAAATACATAATCATTTGGGCAATTCTCAGTACATACATTATTTAGGTAAAGAAAATAAATATGAAGTCCCAAAAGATTGAAGATGCTGGAATCTTGAGCATAAAACAAACCTCTGGAGGAACTCAGCAGGCCAGGCAGCATCTGTGGAGAAAATAAAGATGAACTGTTTCTAGTCATCAAAGGGCATTGATTTAGGATTTAGATTGGCCAAAGATCAGAGACAAATATCCTTGGCAATGAATAAAGGGCATGATCAATGCGATGATAGACAATGAATGATTGGCATTTAGAATGACTCAAAAGGTATTCTGACAGTTCAACATGAAAACGGCAGGGAAGTGTCAGGGGAAATGTATTGAACTAACTAGACTCCTCATTGAAAATGACGGAGCAGATTTGATGTGCGAAATAACCTCCAGCGGTTTACTATTCTATTAATCTGTAGCACTTCCCTTCGAATGCCTCTTTCTGATAGCATCTGGCGTGTTCCTACACCTTTTCCAGGCAAATAAATGTAGTCTGTATTACCTTTCAGGGTTAGCCATAATTTTATACATAGAAGTTTTAGTTTTTGCCCTGCCCAGAAGCGAAAGCTTTTTCTCTACATCTGACTCATCAACCCCTTTCATTGTTGAAAGATGTCTATCAGCTTTCTCCTCCATCTTCCAGCTTTCAGAGAAAATATCCCAGTTTATTCAGCCTTTTATTCTAAATATATCCTCTCAGCTCCAGTATCACCCGTTGTTTTGCGCATAAGTCTATGTCATGCTTCTATAATATGGAAACAATTCCAGAAGTAATTGGGCATCTATGCCAGCTCTCGGCCAAACAATTCCATCAGTTCTATGCCCCAAATTTCCCCATGGCCTTGCACAATATCCACTCTCTCGTGCCAATCTACAGTAATTCCCTGTTAAAGGCTTCTCTTTCCACGACTCCTACAGGCAGTGAATTTCAGATCATAATTAGCCTCAAAGTTAAAACAAAACTTTTCCTCACATTTACCTGGTATCTTTTTGCCATTCTATAAAGTTTCTATCTTCTGATTCTTGAACCATCCATTTGGAGAGAAGGGGAGTGAAATGTTAAGCCAGAGAGAGAGAGAGAGACGTAGGTGGAATTGTGAAGCCAGAAGGAGGGGTGTAGGTGGATCACTCATCTTCTCTCCTCATCTGAGATCCTTGTGTGTCCTCCTCACCTCAACTCTTTGTCACTTACCCCACCCATCTCCTCCCCACCTCCACCCCACCATCTCTTGCCAGGCTTTATCCTGCTCCACCAACTCTCTTTTCCAGCTCTCTCCCCAAACTTCAATCCTCCTGAAGAAGGGTACCGACCCAAAACGTCACCTGCCCTTTCCCTCCACAGATGCTACCTGACCCGCTGAGACGCTCCAGTACTTCCTGTTTTGCTCAAGAAAAGGTATGCTGCTCACTAGAGTTCATGGAGAGTGAGAAATGTATTTGCTCCAAAAATGGGGCACAGAAACAGGCCCTTTTGCCCAACCTCCCCATGCTGACCACAATGCCCATCTACGCTAGTCCCACCTGCCTGTGTTTGGCCTACAACTCTCTAGTTTAGCTTGGTTTAGTTTAGTTTGGCTTATTATGAACCGCGGCACAGTGAAAAGCTTTTTGTTACTTGCTAACCAATCAGCGGAAAGACTATACATGGTCATAATCGAGCCATCCACAATGTACAGATACATGATGAAGGGACTAAGGTTAATGAGCAAGATAAAGTCTAGTAATGTCAAATGAAAGATAGTCTGAGGGACTTAAATGGGGTAGATGGTAGCTCAGGACTTCTCTATAGTTGTTGGTAGGATAGTTCAGTTGTCTGATAACAGCTGGAAATAAACTATCTCTGAATCTGGAGTTGTGTGTTTTCACACTTCTGTACCTCTTGCCTGATGGGAGAGGGGAGAAGTAGAAGTGACCAGGGTAAGACAGGTCCTTGATTATGTTGGTGGCTTTGCCGAGGTAGCATGGTGTAGATGGAGTAAATAGAAGGGAGGTTTGTTTACGTGATGGTCTGGGCTGCTTCCATAATTCTCTGCAATTGCTTGCAGTCTTGGATAGAACTGTTCCCAAACCATGCTGTGATGCATTCAATAAAATGCTTTCTATGGCGCTTCTGTAGAAGTGGGTGAGACCTGTTGGGATCATGACAAACGTCCTAAGAATTCTAAGGAAGTAGAGGTGTTGGTGTGCTTTCTTGGCCATTGCTTTGATACAAGTTAGTTCAGGACTAATTGTTGGTGATATTTAAACCTTGGGACTTAAAGCTTTCAACCATCTCTACTTTGGCACTGGCAATGTATGTGCACATGGCTTCCTGAAGTTGATCACAAGTTCCTTTATGTTTCTGACATTGTATACCTTTCCTATCCATGCACCTGTCAAAATGTATTTTAAATGTTGTTATCGTACATGCCACAACTGCCTCCTCTGGTAGCTCATTCCACATACCCACCACCCTCTTGTGAACCCACCATCCTCTGGCTACAGTTTATTTCACATAGATATTGTCCGTACACCCTTCTTGCTGAGGTCCAGCATGTGATTTGCATTCTCAAGTTTACCATAACCAGAAAATCTGCGCCCCGGTTCTTCTGACATTAATGCTTATTGTGTTTGAAAATATTGCAAGAAAATCCTCATGAGGACATGCTTATTATATTCTGCAGGGAACAGATCTATCACATTTACCACATCTTCAATTCAGCATTCATATTGTATATCTGTAAAAAGAGAGGGCAATTCAAAGCTATAATATGCAGAATGATTAAACATTTCTTCACCCAGATGGAATTTTCCAGTACAGGTATACCATCGATTTTCCGGCTTCCTTGTTTACACAGCCTTGCCGGATTATCCAATTTGCCAGACCAGCAGAGATCATATAATAATAATTCAACCATACACCTCTGACCTACTAATTATACCCCTCTTGTGTCTCCAAAGCACCACAGACTGTTAGAAAATTAAATGAAGAATTAATAATGAATGAAGAAATAAACAATTAACTATTTCAAGATGGAGGTGCCCATCTCAAAAGGACATGTGCCACCCACAATGCCCTCGTAAGGAGGTGCTGAACCATCAGTTGCCAGAAAATCAGTGGTGGACCTGTATAACAAAAAGGAATAAATCTAAATGTGCTGTAAAATATTTATCTACATTTTACTCGCCAACAATTATAGTGTTAATTTAATATCTATATTCCTATCTGTAACTCTTGTGTTTCCCTTTTGTAGAAGATGTGGAGATTGGGGAAATATCCAAGTAAAGACGGAGGTGATGGTGGAGAGGTCACACACAATACACAATACAATTTATTTGTCACTTGAACCTCATAGAGGCTCAAATGAAATGTTGTTTCTGCAGTAATACACACATGAAAAAAAAGACCCAAGACACAACACAATTTACACAGACATCCATCACAGCGCATCTCCTCCTCGCTGTGATGGAAGGCAAAAAAACTTATCTCTCCCCTGCACTCCCCATTCCCCTCCCGATGTCAGAGTCAAGGCCCCCAGCGGGCGATGGCAATTGTCCCGCGGCCATTTAAGCCACACCGGGTGATGCAAGGCCGCGCTCGGGGTCTTGTTGTTGGAGTCCCCTGCGGGCTCTAGCAAAGTCCCGCAGCCGTTGAAGCCGCGCCGGGCGGTGATGTAAGGCCCCGCTCCAGGCACTCCTCGACCCCGCGACTCGGGCGGGTGAAGTCGCCGTTGCAGAAGCCTCGAAAAGCGGTCTCCCACCAGGGACCCGCGGGCTCCCGATATTACTGTCTGCCAGACCTGCGGTAAGCCTCCGAATCTCCAGGGGTCGGGTCACAGCAGCGCGCCACCACCGCTCCACCCGCTCCGGACTCGGCCAGCTCCATGATGGTGAGTAGCTCTGCAGCTCCGTGACTGGAGCCCCAGGACGTTCCTGCTGGAGGCCGCTCCACTTTGCAGCCCCAACGACAACGGAGACATGACAGGGAAAAGGTCGGGTTCTCCGTGCAGGGGAAAGATTTTAAAAGTTCCCCCCCCCCCAGGTCCCCCCCCCCAGGTCCCCCCCACCCCCAGTCCCCCCCAGACCCCCCCCCCCAGTCCCCCCCCAGTCCCCCCCCCCCCCCCCCCCACACACACACACACACACACACACACATACCCCATCAAAAAAAAAAAAAAACTACATTAAAACGGGACAAAAAATAACAAAAAGACAGACGGACTGCAGAGGCCGCTAGGTCATAGCATATTTTTTTATTCATGTTTAAAAAAAAATCTTTGAATTCCTTCCTTTTGGGGTGAGGGAGGGAAATCGTGCGAATAAGTAAGGATGTGCCACGTCCTGTTCAACTCATTAACATGTGACCAAACAACCTTTCACTAAAGTCCCAAGAGGTGTGTGAAAGCACTGCAAGTAATTATCTATTTGATTTCTGAAAGGTTATGGAGAAAGCATATATGTTTGGTGATTGCAGTCACTTCCCAAAGATTTACCAACCTTGCTTCTTCGTTACACATTAAGTTGATCCATTACATGTACAGACACCGTTCAAGGCATATAATACTTTCTCAACATTATTTAATCCAAAGTAAATTAGTAATTCAATTACAGCCAGTATGCTATTTGCCATTTCCTGAAAACAAACTGTGGTTCAACTGCTCTGCAGTTCACTAAAGTGTATTCCTCAGGGCGGGAGCCTCCTATAAATCTGAACTCCAGTTCCCAATATTTTACCAATAGCATGGGCAGATTGTTCTACTGCCATGGTCCTGCTTTGATCAACGTACCAACAAACATCTCTGTAGACAACCTCCACTGGTGAATACCAGCAAGTTATGGGCATGTCCCACTTAGGCGTTTTTTTCGTCGACTGCCGTCGACTGTCATAGTCGTAGCAGGTCACCGCAAAACCGGCGACTAGACCCCCCCTATGACAATGTCTACGACAATGTCTACAACAACCTACCACCTAGTCAACGTCAAGCTACGACCAGCTACCGATAACCGGCAACCCATTAGGACATCTGCCTACGGCCACACGTACGACAACCTACGTCCACCCGCGACAAGCTACGACAAGGTAAGACAATTCAGTCGCCGGTACCTGTCGCCGGTTGACGTAGGTTGACGTAAGTAGTCGCCAATGGAATTCACCGAAGTCAGCACCGGCGACAACCTATGTCATCCTGGCGACATCCTACGACAGCACCTGCGTCAGACTACGCTCATTGGCATCAAGCCAACTGTCGCCGAAAAATGTTGAACATTTCCAAATCCAGCGGCGACCAGAAAAACACTATGATTCTTTGGGCGACTGAGGAGTCTACTCACGACCATACAGGCGACACCCCGGCGACCATGTGGCGACAGCCTAGTCACCTGCAGTCGCCTAAAAAAATCACCCAAGTGAGACACGGGCATTACTTTCTGGTTGGTTGTGTTGGATTCTGCTTTTCCTTCATTTATTATATTTATGTTCTGCGGCTAAGACCAGTATTTATTTTTCATCCATCATTGGAGTTTACCACTATGGGCTGAGTGTACAGAGTGATGGGAGGAGGATGTGGCAGTGGTCGACCAGGGTACTGGTTGTGGATGATCAGCCATGATCACAGTGAATGGGGGTACTGGCTCAAAGGGCTGAATGGCCTACTCCTGCATCTATTGTCTACTGTCTATTAAAAGGTTGCCGTATTTCTTACAAAGATTGGAAAGGTACATTTGTGGGAATGTACAAAATAAATGTTAATTGTTTCCCACCTTTATAACAGGGAAGATTGAAGAGAGGCAGCAATTAAAGCGTTCACACCTGACTCGTTGCTACTTTACACCTTGCATTTACATCCAATTAATTATTTTTATGATGTTGTGGCCACTCTGTAATTAAAGACATAAGACAGCTAATTTGCCCACAGCAATAAAATCCTGGTGGGATAATCAGTTGGTTGAGAAATTAATTGCGGCCAGGCCCTGGTGAGGAGCAACGTAGGTTTTAAAAATATATATAAATAGAGCTCTTTGCATCTACTAAGACATGCGAGGATGCTGCTGCTTCACCATCTATTTGGCAGTTGTGCAGGATTTACTCCAGCATCAACCTAAATCATTAAAAAATGCTGGAAACACTTGGCAGGCCAGGGAGCATACGCAGAAAGAGAAATAGGATTACTATTTCGCATCAAAGACCCATCTGTTTCAGATTTTGCAGCAACTTTAGTTTTAAATTTTTAGCTTAGATGATTTTGTTGATGGGGAGGGTGCGGAAATGTAGAAATGAACCCACAACTGTGACTTCGAAGCAAAAACGTTAATACTGAACGTGGCCCGCATAGTACTTGTGCACGACACTGAAGGAGGGTCCCGACCTGAAACCTGGCCTGTCCATTCCCCCCACAGATGCTGCCCAACCCGTTGATTTCCACTGGTACTTGGCGTCTTGCTCAAGACTCCAGCGTCAGCAGGCCCTTGCGTCTCCTCTCATGCACAAGTACCTGTTCTGAGATCGATGATGCAGGTGCTGGACTTATCTCTGAAGTCTCTGCATCTCCAGCAATGCCTGGGGTCATCTGCCGGAAGGACCGTATAGGTTGCATGCAGTTTAAACTCCCCTTCCTCCTGCCCTCTATCTCGGCACACCGAGCCTGAGCCACAGTGACAGAGCAGAGCTTTGTGTAAAATGTGTGGCATTTCTGTTCCTTTTAATCCATGGGAAGTACTGAAGTAAATAGAATGAGTAATGCAATAAATAGCACCTAATTGGCTTTAACACTGAATAAATCAGTGAACGGAATAAATCTCTTGGAGCGAAAGAACAACCCCTACAATGCCAGTGGCGGTTACAAGCTCCCGAGGCACTATATTAGATTTAATGGCTACCATTGAGGGGCACTGGGCCAAACCTGGAGCTGAGCAATTAACATCCGATGCTCAATTGGATTTGCTATTGTCCCCGTTGAAAAGCAGAGGAATTCCTGTAGATTTCTTGAACCTTCGATGGAACAACAAGAGACCTCATCTACAAGCAATTACAGCAAAGCAGGCTGCCTGACAAGGTTGAACAGGGCAGTGACTGAGGACACAGATAGGCTGTGGCACTAATGAACAATCCCAGAGCTTTTGCGCTGCAGAATTAAGGCCTTCATTTCAACTCATGAATAGGAGGATATAGGAGGATGCAGCACACTGTTCATTCAGCACAAACAACGGTTTCTTCTGCGAATAAAGGGATACCATTATATACATTGTAAGGCGATTACAAGATTTATTTGTGGCTGCTTAAAATAATAAAACTACTTGAAATTTCTACTGGCCAACACTCCAGCTGCTGCTAGTGAAACAATGAGAAAGTGAGGTTTCGAAGTTTACAGCACAGGAACTGTCATTTTGCTCACACGCTCCCTATGGTCCTATGTTTTCCTCAGCTTCAGTTATTTATCCTCTTTGCTATTAATAGATGCTATGTAATCTTCCTCACTATGCTCAGTGGCAAAGCATTCCATGCTCCAACAGCCCTCTGGATAAAGAAATGTCTCTTAAGCTTTCCCCTAATTCTCTCTCGTGACAATTTTAAATTGCCATCTTCTCAACCAGAGGAAAATGTCTTTCTCTATTCACATTCCATCAAGACATTTCATCAAGTTAAAAGCCTTCATTCTTTCTCCTCCAGGCCATCTCTGTTCCAAAGGAATTAGCTTGATGGCCTCAAGTACCTCCTCTTCAGAAGAGTTTCCCATCTGTGATATTACCCGAGATCATTTCTTTATGCCTTTAAAATTGCTTCAAAATGGAGCTCGCAACATCATGCTTATCTCTGTATAGTGGATTCATGTGTCTTCTGTTAATTTATCATTATTTATTTGTGCTTTATTTTATGCGGCTAAGCTCAACATTGCATGAACATCTTTCCTCTTAAAATAGAGTCATAGAGCATGGAAACAAGCCCGACAGCCCAGATTTCCCACACCAGTCAACATGCCCCATCTACACTAGTCCCATCTGCCCGAGTTTGGCCCATATACCTCTAACCCTGTCCTGTCCATGCTCCAGTCTAAATGTTTCTTAAACGTTGCGATAGTACCTGCTTCAACCACCACCTCAGGCAACTTGTTCCATACACCCACCACTGCTTGTGTGAAAAGTTACCCCTGAGGTTCCCATTAAAGAGCTCCAACAATTTTACAGGCCAGAGATATGACATGACCAATGCTGAATTTAAAGCCACTGCAAAACTATTGGTGGACCTTTGATAACCATGTGGATTGATCAATGACATCAGCAATCACTTAGCAATCAGAAACTGTGAGTTTGTTTAAACAAGTCAGCTTCTGCACTGGTCAAACTCTGGTTAATGTATCAACTGCTGGAGCAACCTGGCAAAACCACTCCAGAGAAACCAGCAAACAATTATATGTATAACTGGGAGCAAAAAAATCCCCAATGTGCTGGAGCTACACAGCAGGTGAGGGAAAACAATGGCTGACATTTTGGGTTAAGTTCTAGCATCCTTATCCTTTACAAATGCTGCCTCATCCACAAACCAGCCTTCATCAATGGGATGGTGATGACGAGAGTCAAAAATGTCAAGTTCCTGGGTGTACATCTCTCTGAAGATCTGTTCTGGACCCAGCACATTGATGCAATCATAAAGAAAGCCCATCAACACCTCAATTTCCTTGAGATTGAGATTATTGAGATCTTCCAGCAGATTGATGTTGCCTCCAGCTTTCAGCATCTGCAGTCTCTTGTGCCTCTATATTTAACAAATTTGCAAGTAACTAATGTGTACCAATAATTTTTCACACTAATTCACCATCACTTGTCTCTGGACATTTGTCCAGGATGCCTGTGCTGAGATGAATCTGAAAATCTACATTGGCATTAGTGAGGCAAATCAAGAAATAGACGAAACAAGGATGAACAAACCAGTAGTGTATATCCAATTGTACTAAATGATTTTGTGGTAGCACAACAACACAGCTGGTAGAGCTGCTGCCTCACAGTTCTAGCGAACCGGGTTTGATCATGACCCCAGGCGCTGTCTGTGTGGAGCTTGCACATTCTCCCTGTGACTGCGTGGGTTTCCTCTAGGTTTCCTCCCACATCCCAAAGACTTGCAGGTTTGTAGGTTAATTGGCCTTTGTAAATTGCCCCCAGTGTGATAACATGACTAGTGTGAGCAGTTGATCGATGGTTGGCGTGGACTCGTTGGGCCGAAAGGCCTATATATACGCTGTATATCGGAACTAAACTAAACTAAAACATGGAGAGGTTGATGGTGTTCAACTATGGCAATAGTCCCAGAGATTGTTATAATTATTTCTAGGCTTGGATGACTATCTGAAATATGGTTAAGTTAAAAATATGATTTTTTTTTTCCTACTGTTTGCTAATTAGCATTGCAAAGTGTAAGCTTCAATGAGTATGTGACCTGCTTTTTTCAACAGAAAATGAAAGGGCCAATCCAATTCACAATTTGGTTGTCTCAAATGCAATGCTCCAGTTCATCAAATAACCTCAGAACTGGAGAGCGTAACAATGAAGAAGCTGTGCAAATTGTTTCCTGAAATAATGTTATCGGATCACTGTCACATCATATTCAATGTGTGTTTGTGTCAATGGATTTCTGACAATTGCAAAGGACACTGAGAAAGGGGTTGTGCACTAGGAAAAGGAGCATTGCTTATCTCTGACATTTATTAAACACAACTAACACAGAAAAGTGACAAATGGAGGGGGAGGGAGGGACTATCTCTTTAAACTTATATTGATTCACTAATGCAGAGGATGCTTTCAAATGCAGCTAGCAAACTTATTTTCAT
This sequence comes from Amblyraja radiata, assembly GCF_010909765.2. NCBI lineage: Eukaryota > Metazoa > Chordata > Chondrichthyes > Rajiformes > Rajidae > Amblyraja > Amblyraja radiata. The sequence continues at coordinate 49,434,003 of NC_045964.1, read as the reverse complement.
TCTTCTTGTCTCTGCAATTACAATACTATTTCAAGATTGAAATGGAGGTCAGGTTATCAAACAGCATACAGCACTGCACAACTTGAATTGAATTGCTTTCTAATGCAAATAATGGCCAAGATCAGATATCACACTTTGAAGCATGTAGAGCAACTGTTAGACATGTTTACATGACTCTCATTTCTCCTCTTGACTTCCAGTGAATGGGAATGCTCTTTGGATCTTCTACCTATTTACCCCCCAAAAATGTGGATGCTCATAAATATATAGCAGCGGTGACAAATGAGCTGCCTTTCTGTATTACTGAAGCTATAAATAAGATATGATCATTCTAGGAATGCAGTGAAGAGCTAAGCTGAAAAGCTGACACCACTATCTGTCCAGACAGTCAGAGTAACAAATTGAGAATGCAGCAAAGATGAGAGCATGATAATGACTGAAAACACCATTGAATCAGAGCACCACGGAAAACAGGGCACCTAGCTGTTCTTCTATACAAGAGAATGTACAGGTCTGGTTTGAAAAGGATTCCAAGAGGGTGATTAGTTGAATGTTATGAACATCAGACATGCTTCACAGATAGGTTGCCAACTTTCTCATTCCCAAATAAGGGACAAAAGGTGGTGTGGGTATGGTGCAGGCCCGGGATGAAGTGACAGAGGGAGCTGGCAGCTAGCACATGGTAACAGGGACCTTTTCCAAAAGAGAGAGATAGAAAAAACAACAACCCTCAATAGGTAAATAAATCCAATATATGAACCATGTATACATATCCTCATTGTTATATATGAAATGTAACCAAATTATAACAAAGCATAATACAGAGCATAATCTGACTACCAGTCAGACATGAAATGATGTTAATCCTGGCCAAATTGGAGAGGTTAGGGCACTAAAATTGCGTAAAGGCTTCTGGGCTGCTAGGCCATTTGGTCAATTTAAAAGTGCTCTGTAGAAATGGGGCAAGCTGCAGAGTGGTGTCAGTTTATCTAGAGCCTAGATCAGAGCTGCAGGAAGAGAATGGGAACATCTGCAGACCCCGACAATTAGGTGCAAAATGCATAGAATGGATTGGATGAATGCAAACCAGACATACACATTGTAAATAATGTTGCAAAGCTTTACTTTGCTGGATGTTGATTGCATTAAGTATTGAGCTTTGTCTGATTTTCTTGCATACCAGGGCACATGTTGCGATGTTTGTTTCCTCTGGGAAACACTGTTTGAATACAATGTATTAGCCACTGTATTATTGGGTTCGGGAAATGACTGTCATGTATGGGGTTAATCGATATCTGTTATTGGACTGTAAAGAGACCACCCCATGTGGTTCGGCCCCTCAAGGTTCGGGGACCTATAAAAATCCGCTACCACTGTGTCCTGTGTCGATCTTCTGGGAGAGCGCTTAGGACTGCGTGACCTTCTGGAGTATCTCTGTTTGAGCGAGGCCAACAGGGCTTGATCGAGGCCAACAGGGCTTGATCAGGCAGATATGAGGATCAAACCTGCGGTGGTTAGGTTTGGTAGTGGGAACTGTAATTATGTTTTGTCAAAATAAAGTTTAGATGCGCAAGTCCTTCACTCAGTGATTTGTGACTGAAACTAGACTGGGGGGAAGCTTAGAACGAGCAATTTACAATGACACCAAATAACCCTATCTGTATGTGCCTATAGAGTAGACATATAATCACTGCAAAAGAGGAAAAGAGGCGGGGACTCGCCAAGTCTACTTTTTCCATGGATATTTCTTGCTGCTCTTGACTGATTCAAGCAGTTCTTTGTCCTTTTGCACAGCCAGAAAGAAGTCCTTACATGACAAGTCACAGTTCACAGATATTTGAAGTTCATTTTTGATCAGCTCTGTGCTGCATCTGTTGCTTGAGTCTGACCACTTAATGGTCATCAGAGAGAAGATCCTCTGTACAAAGGCATTTGAGCCTGGCACACTGAGGACAAATGAGACAATCCTGAACATGTTGATCAAGTTGGCTTTCTCTACGACTTGGAAGACTGCCATCAACTTCTCACTGGTGGATTTTGTGGTATCCTGTCTGGCATTCTGTATTTCCTCCCTTCTAGCACGAAACTCTTCTTAAGTTGGTCCATATTGACTCTCTGTCATTTTGAGGACAGCCACCACTTGCTCCAGGTCAGTGCAGGAGAGCTCCTCATAGAGGCCGATCGGTTTCAGTTTCATCATTACATTTTCTGGTGAGAAATCAAACCACTTGTCAATGTATGTAATGGCAGAGTCATAGAACTTTGAACTTTGCTGCTTGGACCTATGTGCTGGCACTTGTTTGTCCATCAGCTGCTTGGTCTGGTATCCAAAAAAGATGTCCTGTTTCCACTGAAGCATCTTCATTTTGAATTTTTGGACTTCCTTGTAAACATATGTGATGCAGAGCTTTGTTCCCTTCAGCTTCTTTACTTGGTCAAAAACACACCCCACTTTGTGGAAAAAACACAGATAAATTTCAGTAGCTCCAGTTTTTTCTTCATCCTCAAAAATCCTCTTTAGTGCCACAGGACAGGTCTCAAGAGACCTGAAGTATGACGTAAGAGCTGGCCAGCTTTGCATGAGACGTTCAACAGCTGGATGAAGAGAGAGCCATCGTGTGCAAACATGACACAGAATTTCACGTCACTCAATGTCAACAAAGGCAAAAATAGAATGCAGTTCCTCTCTTTGGGAACCAGATATTGAGAAGTGGCTGTAGACCTTTAGAACAGTTGTCTCAATATCCACTGACAGCTGATCACAGGCGTTATGAGTTATGTGAGCTGGACAATTAGCTTTCAGAATGCGATTGTTGGCACTGCTCAATAACTGGTAAACTGAGTGGTGTTTTCCAAAGTTTACATTGGCATTATCTGCTGTATAGTCTGTGACGTGTCTAATATTCAGTTCTCACTTTTCCAGACAGCTCATCAGAGCCTGATGTATGCCATTTGCAGTTTCATCACTGTCTTCATAAAAGTCAAGCATCTTACCCTGCACTGCATCAGACACAGGGAAATACATCTCACGCACACTGGAAACATTTTTCTATCTCATTTGTTTGAGGCATCGGTGGCAACTTAGAAATACGCGGGCTCCACGGGCTCACCTTCTTCGGTCGGAGCAGATCATCCATAATATTCCGCACAGTCTTTGGTCCTAAAACATTCATTGTAATCATCTTAACTTTCGTTCTTCCCAAATGCATCTTCTTCACAACATCTGAGTCGTTAAACAGAGCACAAGTTGAGCTTAGCAAGAGTGTCGGTGCTGTTGCAGCGTGTTTAACTGTATGGTACACATAAGAGGCTTCACGCCGTGATTTTGTCTTTTTCCACAGTAGATTTCATGAAGAATGCACCAATATTGCTTGCACCTTTCGCTGGTGTGGCCTTCTTGTGAACTTCTGTGGAAGCATGCTGAGTTAGGTCATTCTCACCTCCATGGACAATTGAGATTTCCCGATGGCATAAAGTACAGAAGTCCTCCGTCGACTCACTGCTGGTGGGCTTAACCCATGTCTCTTTTGCTTCCCATTGCTTGTTATAGCTGCACACTTTTATTTTTTGCAGGTTTATCCATATTTGCACATGCCAAACTTACCGAACAACACCAGACGTTGCTGAAACTTTTAATTTTGTCAGGAAATGGCAAAATAAAATATAGCGTATAACTGATGCGCATAAGGGAGCCTGTGATTGGATGCCGTGCATCACTCATGCGTGGCGTCAACAGCACATGCAACACGCACACACGCTGTTGTATCAGATCTGGGATCTGCTGTCAGCGTGCCCTCTGGTGATTACAGAGTACAGATGCTCCTCGACTTACGATGCTTCGACTTACGATATTTTGACTTTATGATGGTGCAAAAGCGATACACATTCAGTAGAAACCGTACTTCGAAACTTGAATTTTGATCTTTTCGACGAACCAGGCGTGCAACTAATGCACGAAAAGTGGCAGGACGTCAACCAAGTCATCAAGTCCGGGGCAATTCGTTGACTGACTTGGCCGTGGCTGATTGAATGAAGAGTTGGCTTGGATGCTGGACTGCACACAAAGCCCAGCCGGTGGGCCAGCTGAGGTATTTTGGCCCGGGCGGCATGCAACATCGCATACAAAGTCTGGCGCCCGGGCTAAAACTCCTCAGCTGGCCTGCCGGCTGGGCTTTGCATTCTGCTGCATGCAAAGTCCAGCACCCCATCCAACTCATGAACCGATGATCGGCCATGAGGAGGCGGGGTGGTGGTGTCGGCAGTAAGCGAAGGCTCTGTCACAAGCCACAGGCGAGGCTCTGTCGCTGCACTCCATGGGCTGCACTACATCGGGACGGGTGAGGCGGGGGCCGAGCGCGATGCTCCGACCCGACGGTCCCCTTGACCCGAGTAGTAGCAGTCAAATACGGGGCAAGGGCGGTCCCGTATGAGACAAACCAATGTCCCGGCTAATACAGGACAGTTGGCAACCCTATTCACAGACCAATTACAATAATCTTCCTGAGATGCTACAACACCAAGGAGGTCAATGGCAGTAATCTATGGAGTACATGGGTGTCTGTGGTGCATTGATCTCCATGGAAGTACTTGTGAAATGCGCAGAAGCTTTTTGTTTGTCGGGATGTTCAGGGGCGGAAAACCTGGGGGGGCCAGAGGGGACACGTCCCCCCCATGTTTTGAGAGGTGGGGAACATCCCCCCAAGTTTTTGTGATCCCGATTTAATAATCGCCGTTTTTAGCGCTGGATTGAGCCTCCGAAGCCTCGCGCGTGTGTGTGAGTGTGTGCATGCGCGCGTGGCCGCCAAAAAATTGTGTCCCCCGTCCCCTCCATGTTTTGATAGTGAGTTCCGTTCTTGGGGATGTTTGCATTGTCTGCTGTGGAAAGAGCATGGGAAATGTAACCAGCCAGATAATTAGCAGAAATCCTGTGGAGTTTCTATCTTGCACATCAATAATATCACATTTGAAGTGTCAGCCAGCTTTGAAGAGAACTGACCGCTAACTGTTGCTTACTCTTCAGCTTATTTCTAACCATATCAATTTCTGAGAATGTGCTAGAAATTATAGTTTCATAATAACAGGAGCAAAAGATTATTAGACATATTAAGATTCATACCATGGTTGACAAGTGGTTCTGATATCAAAGGCCCAATTCAAAGTTGATTACCGTGTCACAATTCTCATCTCTGCTTGTCCTACTTTTACAATGCGCATCACAACCATTTCTGGAGGAAAGATTCCAGAGATAGTCGGAGACATTCAAAATGGTGGACGCAGGAGAACAACGGTGTGGGTAAGGAGGCTGGGATCTGTGCCCACGATGGTGCTCTGGGTGTTTCAAAGTCAGCTGCAGGAGCCGCGTGTGTCACGGAGACTGCACAGTGGCCGAGTGATGTGTGGGATGGTGCGTTCATTGGTCAATGTGTCCGGATCGAGGCATCGGTGGAGTGGGCTGCTGAAGGCCCAGCAGCAGCCTGGGGCTCAATTAGTTCACGTGCTGCTCCAAATGGCTGAGCATGTGGATCAGATGCGGCCTGGGGCAGCGGTGGAGGACACCAACAACATCTCCTGGCCATGGTAACCCTGCAACTCTGATCCAGTGCCACCCCCCATATTGGACAACGAGCCTATATGACCAAGCTATGAATCTATATATTTTTAACAATTTTGGTCTTGAATCTGATAAAATGGTGGCAAAAATGTGGCGACTCTTGTGTACTGTTTCAGTGTAATTTACTATTCGTTCACTCTTGTACTTATGTATGATTATGCCCACTTAGAGTAAGATATTTACTGCACTGTATGCAAAAAATGAATTTTACCATACCTAGGTGCATGTGACAATAAGTACCATTGAAACATCGAATATGAGGGCGGGCACATGCTGCAAGGCAACATCTGCTCTTCATCTTCCTTAACAATCCCTCTAATTATGTACGGATTGAAGACGACAGGAATATGTGAGAGCATTAGTGGGAAGTGGAGCCACAAGAGACCGCAGATGCTGACATTTGTAGCAAAATAAAGGAGAGCTGCTGAAGGAACTCAGTGTGTCAGGCAACCCTTGTGGAGGGAACTGGCCACTCATGTTTTGGGTTGAGACCCTTTATTTGGAGTGAAATAGTAGAGAGGAAGTAGCCAGTATAAAGAGAGGATGGAAGGATGGTGCAGGTGAGAGCAGGCAGGTGATAAATGGATCCAGGAGAGGAGGCGTGGATAGACTGATAACAGTCAGAGGGACTAAAGGGTGGGGACAGTGACGGGGCTGAGTGGTGGTAAGTGGGGAACAAAAGGCTGGTGATTCTGAAATCTGATGGGAATAGAAAGGGAGATGGTGGATTGAATCAGCAGGGGTGAAGAGAGTGGAATTGGGTGGAAGGGAGGGGTGGGGAGGGGATAAGAGGGGTGGGAGGGGAGAGCTGTGAATGGATGGAAGGGAAAAAACATGGTGATAGGGAGATCATTGTGAGTGGGGAGAAAACAAGGCGATAGAGGTTGGGGGTGGGGGGGTGGGGTAGGGGGGGGGGGGTAGGGTAAGGCAGAAGGAAGCAGCTTTGCGAGAGGACCAGGATAGATAGGAAGAGAGAGAAAGGATAGTGGGTGTGGATTACCTGGTATTGAGAATTCAATGCTCATGCCATTAGATTGTAGACTACATATGTGGAAGTTGAGGTGCTTCACATGGCTGTGTGCGCGACTTAGTAGCAATGTTACAAAATTTTGAGATTTAAAAAATCAAGTCTGCAATTTATCCCATCAGATAAAGCATAAAAATAAGTTTAATTTGACACCTAATTCACTTTCATATCTTCAGTATTAAAAAAGTTATGGCCATTTTCATACTTGGAAATTAGCATCTTGTTCCCTATTGCTTTTCCATTGACAACACAAAAGCTGTGATCAAGGACAATCAAAAGCCCATAACTTTCTTAAAAATTAAGGGAACTGAATGAAATTTTTCAGTTATTATAGATTGAAGCATTCTGAAACAAATATGAAACAATCTTACTTGGATGACCTGAAATTAAAGCATATAATTAGTTAATTACCCAATTGTAGCTAATTACAAAATTAAATTACAAGATCTAAACATCTATCCATTTCTTAAGAAAAGGTTAACATTTTTTAAAAGCCTAAGTGTCCAAATAACATTCACACAAGAATTCACATTATAACATGATTTTTAAACCTCATTGTCATGAATTTATAGGCCAAATGGAAGGAATTTAGTGTTTAATTCCTGTAAATTAATGGGCATTTAAATCATCTTGTGAGTGGGATTTTGTGGAGTGTGTGTGTGTCTGGGTGTGTATGTGTTTGTGAGTGTATGTGTGTGTATGTATGTGTGTGTGTATGTATGTATGTATGTATGTGTGTGTGTGTGTGTATGTGTTTGTGAGTGTGTGTGTGTTTGTGTGGGTGTGAGTGAGTGAGTGTGTGGCTGTGTGTGAGTGTGTGTTTGAGTGTGAGTGTGAGTGAGTGTGTGTGTATGTATGAGTGTGTGTGTGAGTGTGAGTGTGTGAGTGTGAGTGTGTGAGTGTGAGTGAGTGAGTGAGTGTTTGTGAGTGTGTGTGTGAGCGGTCTCAGTGACTGCGCTGCCAGCCCAAGAATCCATTTGTCCTACAATGTCCATACTAGCTCTCTGGAAACCAGTCCCTTCAGCCCACAACACCATGCTAGTGCTCAAGAAATCCCCCCCCCCACCCCCCCCCCCCCCCCCCCCCCGCCCCACTGGCCAGCAATATTGGAATTGGTGGAGACATGGAATATTGCGTTGGGGGACCAGCCCTCCCGTGAAAAGCTGGGACCCTATAGGTCCCACTTAGTCTAGTATTTCTATAACACCCAAATACTCCTCAACATGTTCCACATATGCTTTTAGCGATGTGCTGGAAGTCAACAAAAACTGGCTAAAGTTGGAGCCACCAAATCTTCGTTACTAACATGCTATTTTTTTTACCTTTGCGTTGCTTAAACATTGCAAATAACAATATGATTAAAAAATTCCTGTTGAGATGGTCCTTTGCCGACTTATTACACATTACGAGCAAAAGCCAACATGAATTGTTAATCAGTTATATTCATCTATTTTTCATTGAAGATGAACGCTGAAAGGTTACCAGCAACAATATTCTGATGGTGCTGCATATTTAGTTCAATATGTCAACACATTGAGCAAAACACTAACTCACATGTCATTCTGGAGTGTCTGTATTGATGATAAATGACAGTACAGTGCAGTGGGTGTCAGTTTTGTTATCCTAATTGCCGAAATGAGAACAACAACACTTTCCCTTCTTGTTCCTTTTGCTCATAGCCTTCGGTGATGAGTACTCTCACATTCGACGGTGACAGTTTCATCCATCCACCCTTTCAGGAATTGAATTGAATCCTATCTTGTCTTTACACCCAGCCTGGAGTTACCCTCTTGAACAAGATGCTTGGCTGGCTCTCCACCCTTCCTTGGGTTCCCAGAGCAATTCCCCTTACCATTGGAGCAAGATTAATCATCCACCAATTCAGGAATCTGTTCTAATCTATTTCAGTTATCAGCTTACCCTTTCTACATTTCAATTAATTTTGCTGGAAATACACTTTATTTTGTCTTGTTCCTGTCTCTATTCCCTCAATTATTTCAAGCAACATTGGCCAAAAAATTATTCTACACATCAAAAGCGACAGCAAACGAACCACAGTAGGAGGGCCAGCAAATGCTTTGTGTATGGGCAACCTATTGCAACATTATGCCATGTCCCAACTTGAGGGATTTGTCGCATTCTAACTAAGTGAAAGTAATTGCACATTAAGAGTTTAAACTATATTAGCAGTGGGGTGGGATACAATGCAGCGATGAGGCTGGTGGGAGGCTGGATCGCAATATAGAAGGCGATGAACAACAAATTCAGTCGACAGGATAGGCAGGTGCACAGCAGGAGCATGGAAAGACTGCTAGATTAATTTTCATTTATTTCAATATTGGAGGATTGTCAAGGATAGTGGATGAACTCAAGGCGTGGATAGGTACGTGCAACTGGGACATTATAGCCATTAAGGAAACCTGGCTAAGGAATGGACAGGACTGGTATCTTGATGTTCCAGGGTACAGGTGCTACAGATGGGATAGAGATGGAGGTAAAAGAGGAGGGGGAGCTGCTTTACTGATCAAGGAGAACGCCATGGCAGTAGTCGGAGATGACATTAATGGGAGATTGTCCAGTGAAGCTACAAGTTGAACAATAAAAAGTAGGTGATCATCGTGTTGTATATATTTGACCCAAATAGTCAAATATGCCAGGAGGTTTGTCAAAGTAGGGGATTTTAACATTCCCAGTATAGACTGGGACTGCCATAGTCCCAAGAGCTTAGATGGGGTGGAATTGTCAAATGTGTTCAGGAAAGTTTCCTCAGGCAATATGTAAAATGCCAGCTTGACCTACTGTTAGGAAATTGGGAAATTTGTCACCAAAGTACAAATAAGTTGGTAAGCCTTTTGGGACCAGTGACCAAAGTTCTATTAGGTTTAAATAGCAATGGATAAGGACAATTAACAAAGTTCTAAAAAATATGGGCACAAAATGCTGGAGTAACTCAGCTGGTCAAGCATTTCTGGAGAACATGGATAAGGTTGGGACCCTTCTTAAAAATGATTGGCTCATGATCCGAAACGTCACCTATCCATGTTCTGCAGTGATGCTGCTTGCCTCGCTGAGTTAATCCAGCACTTTGTGTCCTTTCGTGTAAACCAGCATTTACATTTACAGTTCCTTGTTTCTCCACAAAGTTCTAAATTGGGGCAAGGCCAACTTTGTTTGCAATGGACTGAAGCTAGCAAACATTGATTGAAGAAGGTTGCAGGCAAGGAATGTCCAAAACGTGGGATCTTTTAAAGCGTGATAGTGAGTGTTCAAGGAACGCATGTTCCTATTAGAGTGAAGGGCAAGATAGGTAGGAGTAAGGGAATTACATAGAACATACATCGAACAGTAGAGCACAGGAACAGGCCCTTCAAACCATAACGCCTGCGGCAAACATGATGCCATAGACACATAGAAAATAGGTGCAGGAGGAGGCCATTCGGCCCTTCGAGCCAGCACCGCCATTCATTGTGATCATGGCTGATCGTCCCCAATCAATTACCCGTGCCTGCCTTCTCCCCATATCCCTTGATTCCACAAGCCCCTAGAGTTCTATCTAACTATCTCTTAAATCCATCCAGTGACTTGGCCTCCACTGCCCTCTGTGGCAGGGAATTCCACACATTCACAAATCTCTGGGTGAAAAAGTTTTTTCTCACTTCAGCCTTAAATGACCTCCCCTTTATTCTAAGACTGTGGCCCCTGGTTCTGGACTCGCCCAACATTGGGAACATTTTTCCTGCATCCAGCTTGTCCAGTCCTTTTATAATTTTATATGTTTCTATAAGATCCTTCTAAACTCCAGTGAATACAAGCCTAGTCTTTTCAATCTTTCCTCATATGACAGTCCCGCCATCCCAGGGATCAATCTCGTGAACCTACGCTGCACTGCCTCAATCACAAGGATGTCCTTCCTCAAATTAGGAGACCAAAACTGGACACAATACTCCAGATGTGGTCTCACCAGAGCCCTAGACAACTGCAGAAGAACCTCTTTCCTCCTATACTGAAATCCTCTGCTTATGAACGCCAACAGCTTTCTTCACTGCCTGCTGTACCTTCACGCCAACTATCAGTGACTGGTGTACAAGAACGCCCAGGTCTCGCTGCACCTCTCCCTTGCCTAACCTAACCCCATTGAGATAATAATCTGCCCCCTTGTTTTTGCCGCCAAAGTGGATAACCTCACATTTATCTATATTATACTGCATCTGCCACGTATCTGCCCACTCACTCAACCTGTCCAAGTCACCCTGCAACCTCCTAACATCCTCTTCACAGTTCACACTGCCACCCAGCTTTGTGTCTTCCGCAAACTTGCTAGTGTTGCTCCTAATTCCCTCTTCCAGATCATTAATATATATGGTAAACAGTTACGGCCCCAACACTGAGCCTTGCGGCATTTCACTCGCTACTGCCTGACATTCTGAAAAGACCCATTCACTCCTACTCTTTGCTTCCTGTCTGCCAACCAATTTTCTATCCAGGTCAACACCCTACCCAGGTTAAACTTATTTTCTCTGCCTGCACGTGATCCAAGATGCAATTCCCTCCTCGCCTCCCTGCATATTCACGTGCCTATCTAAAAGCCTCTTTGATGCCACTAACATATTTGCCTTCACCACCACCTGAGGCAATCACCATTTTCTGTGTAAAAAAACTTGACATTCTACCCTGGGGGGAAGGTTCTAACTGTATACCCTCTCTATGCCTCTCATAATTGTACACACTTCTAACAGGATATCAGAGCTCCCCTCAGCATCGGACGCTCCAGAAAAAAGAATCCAAGTTTGTTCACCCTCTCTTTAGAGCTAATTCCCTCCAACACAAGCAGCATTCTGGTAAATCTCTTTAGCACCCTCTTCAAATCCTTCCTGTAATGGGTCAAGCAGAGCTGCACACAATAGTCCAAATGAGGATTAACCAAAAACCTATAAAGCTGCAACTCTTATACTGCATGCCCCGACAGATGAAGACAAAATACCATATGGTTTCATTTTATCTAGTAATGTATAGTTTAGTTTAGAGATACAGTGTGGAAATAGGCCTTTCGGTCCATCGAGTTCACACCAACTCGATCACTCGTTCACATTACTTCTATGTTATCCCACTTTCGCATTCTACACACTCTGGGCACTTTACAGAAGCCAATTAACCTACAAACCTCTACGTTTTTGGAATATGGGATGAAACCTAAACACCCGGAGAAAATCCACACAGTCTCTGGGTGAACATACAAACTCAACACACGGCACACATAGTCAGGATCGAACCCAGGTCTGTGGTGTCGTGAGGCAGCAGCTCTACTACTGCAGTACTGTGTTGCACTCTACACCACTGTGCTGCCCTGTGTTGTCATATTTAGTGAGCTCAAGACCCCAAGACACCTCTGTACTTCAATGCTGCAATGGGTCTTGCCATTAACTGTACATTTTCCCCTTATATTCAACCTCCCAATGGAATGCTATTTATTGTCATTCAAACCTAGGTTTGGACGAAATTACATTTACTACAGTTTTTTTACATTACAAAAAAACCCAAGACCCACACTTAACACAGTTTACATAAACATCCATCACAGTGAGTCTCCAACACCTCCTCACTGTGATGGAAGGCAAAGTCTTATCTCTTCCCTTTATTCTCCACCCAATCCCACTGCAGCGTTGAGACGAACCGTGGCTCCGATGTTAAAGCCCCCCGCTTGGTAAGATGGTAAGTCCTGTGGCCATTTAGCCACGCTGGGTGATGTTAGGCCCCAGCTCCATGTCCTTTAAACCCCGCGGATCAAGCAGACCAACCAGTCCAGCAGTTCAACTGCAGCGTCTAGGCGAACTGGGGCTCCGATGTTAGAGCCCCCGAGGACGATAGTAAGTCCCCGTGGCCACTAACCCGCACCGGGCGATGTTAGGCCACACTCCGTGTCCTTTCAACCCCGCGATTCCAGCGGGAGAAGCTGCCATTGCCGAAATGCCGTCTCCCCCCAGGGACCTGGAGCTCCCGATGTTCCTGTCCACCGGGCCTGCAGCCGGAGCTTCCGAAGCCCCAAAGTCGGGTCTCAGCCGCGCGCCACCACAGCTCTCCCCGCTCTGAAGACGGCCAGATTTGCGTTGTCAGGTCCGCAGGCTCCGCGACTGGAGTCCTCAGGTTGGTCCCGGCCGGAGTCCGCCGACGGCTCCTCAGTGTTAGGCCCAACGACACTGGAGACCCGACAGGGCAAAAGTCGGGTCCCCGTACAGGGAAGAGATTAAACGGTTTCCCCTCCACACCCCCACATATACACAGCTAAAAATAATAAAAACTAAGCTCAAAACATACATTTAACAAGACAAAAATTAAAAAAAGACGGACGACTGTAGTCGAGCCGCTGCCGTTAGGCGCCGCCACCAACCAAGTTCTGTGCAATGTGCAAAGCCTCACTATACTCAAGGTACTACAACAACATTTAAAATGCACATAGATAGGAAAAGTGTGGAGTGATATGGGCCAAATGCAGGCAGTTTGGATTAGAGTAGATGGGACAAGTTGGGCCAAGGGGCCTGTTTCCCTGCTGTAACCTATGACCTCACACTTGCTTGGATTCAGCTCCAGCCATTTCTCTTCCTTTTCTGTAACTGATTTAAATCCCACTGTAACATTTACCAGCTTTCTTCATTGTCTGGACAATATAAATGTTGGTGTTGTCTGTGAACATACTAATCAACCCATCTACATTTACATCCATGCCATTTATATCTCTCACAAACATCAGACGTCCCAGTACAGATCCTGTGGAATTCTGTTGGTTGAAGATGGATATTTTTAAGGCAGAGAATAGTACGGGTGTCAGGGGTCGATCAGCCTTGATTGAATGGTGGAGTAGACTGGATGGGCTGAATGGCCTAATTCTGCTATCACTTATGACCTTATGACATTATGACCTGACCTTCAGCCAGAATAGCACCATTTCACCATAATGCTACCTCGCCAACAGTCTGTCTTGTCCCTTCTCTGTTTTTATTATTTTAAGTATGTCTTGAAAGTTTGTTTTAATGTCTCTTGGTATGTTTTATGTGGGGGTGCGGGGGGGAGGGGGTATTGGGGGAAAACTTTTCAGTCACTTATCTCGACGGAAATGCGATTTTTCTCCATGTCGCATCTCCCCCCCCCCCCCCCTTTGTGAACTACAATGTGGAGTTGTACGGCCTTTCCTGGAGACCGGCCCGGAGCTTCAAGCCATGGGTGCGGCATGGACTTACCATCGCGGAGCCTGGGATGTTTTGCCAAGGATCGCCAATGTTGGAGCGCCGACCGCAGGGCCTGTGGACTTTAAGACCATGAAGCAGTGACCTCCGGTAAGAAGCGTCTGGCTTGGCAGCTCCATGCTGCGGAGTGTTCAGATCCTTCCCAACGCCGGAGTTTCGATCATACCGACGAGAGGGTTTGAACAGCGGACCGTCGGCAACAGCACCGTTCAAAGGCCCCGACCGCGGGTGAACAAATGAGGAATATGACTGAACTTTATTGCCTTCCAACACAGTGAGGAATGTTGATTCCATTGTGGTTGATCTTTATGTTAAACTTTATTTTATGTGCTGTGTGTATTTTTGATTTTTACTTAGTATGGCTGTATGGTAATTCAAATTTCACTGTACCTTAATTGGTACATGCGAAAATTAAATTGAATCTTGAATCTAGAATCTCAACCACAACTTTAGAGTAAATTGGTTCTTAATCAAAATGACCAAATCACCATGGATACCATGTATCTTAATCTTCTGAATCAGCCTGCCATGACTTTATCAAATGTCCAGCTAAATTCCACGTAGATAATATCCGTAGTCCTATGATCATTGATCACTTTAATCCCCTCCACGAAAAAAGTTCTTAAGATATGATCTACTGTAGATAAAGCCTTAATTAACCCATTCATTACAAATATGAGTAAATTCCATCCTTAAGAATCTTCTCCAAAACCTTCCCTACCACTTATGTGCTTATGTGCTATGTGCTTATGTGCTATGTGCTTATGTGCTATGATTTCCTGCATTATCGCTCTTTCCCTTTTTAAACAAATGAACAGCATTAACTACTCTTCAGTCCTCAATGATCTCACGTGTTGTTATAGAGGATAAAGAGATATTTGTCAAGGCTCATGCAATCTCCTTAAGACTAAAAGATACAATGTGGAAACAAGCCATTCAGCCCACCGAGTCCATACCGACCAGCGATCACCCCCTCACACCAGCACACCAGGGCCAATCACAATGTTTACTGAACCCAATTAACCTATAAACCTGTACGCATTTGGAGTGTGGGAGGAAACTGGAGCAAACCTATGGAATTCCAGGGAGAACGTACAAACTCCGTACAGATAGCTCCTGTGGTCAGGATTGAAGCCCGGTCTCTGGCTCTGTAAGGGAGCAACTCTATCACTTAGTCACTGTGCCACTCAATAACCTGGAGAGAGATCAGCTGAGGACTGTAGGAGGGATCTCCTAGCAGGGACACTGAATTCACAATGGACCTCACATCTGATATCAAGCAAAAATGGGGTTGAACATATTGCTCCTTCCTGCGGTCACCCATTCTGCAGCTGGTCTTTTTCTTGTTAACAATGTGCAGATAGCAATAAGTGGCAAATCACAAAACCACCATCATTGACAATTATTTCACTTTGCAGCCTCATCTCAGCCATTGGAAATAATTGCATTATATTTGATATATTCTCTTGACTGTCATCTATGTGAGCAATTATTGTCATCTACATTAATGATTTGAATGACAGTCATTAACATTGTTAATAGATTTCTGGATGACAACGAAATTGGTGCTGTAAGGAAGGTTATCTAATTTACAAAAGGATGTGGCTCAACTTAGGAAGTAAGCCAAAGAATGGCAGAGGGAATTTTATTTGTGCAAGTGAAACCAGGGTAGGACTTGTACAGTAAATGTTAGGGCCCTGGAGAGTGGTGGAGAGAAGAGAAACCTAGGAGCACAGGTACCAAGTTCCCTGAAAGTGGCAACACAGGAAGGCAGGTTGTTGTAGAAATGGTTTGGCCTGCTTTGGTAAGGGTGTTGAGTGCAGGAGTTGAGATGTTGTGCTACAATTCAAGATAGTGTTGAGACCACATTTGGAGTACTGTGTGCAGTTTTGGTGCCTACGATACGATATAACTTTATTTATCTCAGGAGGGAAATTGATCTGCAACAGTCATAAAACACAAAATACATGAAACATGAAATTAATGTGATGAGTGGAAAGGATTGGGAATGTACAAAGATTGGGGATGTGGGAGGGGGGGGGGGGGAGGGGGGAGATGGGGGAGAGGGGAGTCAGTCTACCCCATGACGGAAGAGGGAGGAGTTGTGCAGTTTGATAGCCACAGGGAAGAAGGATGCAGGCGTTCCGTCCTGCATCTTGGTGGAATCAGTCTGTTGCTGAAGGTACTCCTCAGGTTGACCAGTGTGTCATGGAGGGGGTGAGCTGTATTATCCAGGATGCTCTGCAGGTTGAGGAGCATCCTCCCCTCAAAGACCACCATGAATCCAACTCTGCCCCCAGGATGGAGCCAGCCTTCCTGATGAGTTAGTCCACAGCCTTCACCCTGTTGCCTCAGCACACGACAGCAAAGAAGAGGGCACTGGCTGCCACTGCAGCATCTTACTGCAGATTTTGAAGGTGCGGAGCCTTCTCAAAATGTACAGCCGGCACTGTCCCTTCTTGTGCAAGAAGGATGTGATTAAGCTGGAAAGGGTGCAGGAAAGATTCACCAGCATGTGACCAGGTCTCAAAGGGTTAGGCTGGGACTTTCTTTCCTGGTCTATGGGAAACTGAGCGATGACCTTGTAGAGGTATCCCAAATCATGTGGCATAGACTAAATGAATAATCACTGTCTTTTTTAAAAGGAAGGGGAGCCCAGAACTACAGAGCATAGATTGAAGGTGAGGTTCTGGTACATGGATAGTAAATATTATGATGGATATCAGTCAAACGCAGACAGATTGGACTAACTCAGTTATAAAACATAGTCAGGATGGGCTTGTGGGGCTGGAGTGCTCATTCCCATGCTGTACAGCTCCATGTCAAAGGATAGGAAAAGTGCATACTGTCAGAGGGATGATTCCAGGCCATAAATATGATCACATTTACATAACTTCAATCCAGGAGCAAGAATAATTTCTGCAGTTCACTTTGTCTTGTAAACTTTGTCATAAAACAATCATTTTTTACTCTTCTAAGTGCTTTTCTTGTCAAGGACTCTTCACTACCTTTCACTTTTATGGACAGTTTCTGAAGTCGTTTGCATTTTAATATATTCTGTGAAAATTAATGCAAAGCGACAAGATTGAAAATAAAATCACCGGTGTGATTTAATGCAGGAATTTATTTTCTTGATTGAAAAAATTAATTTAACAACTAATTAAAAGATATAGCTTGGAAATTCTATCACATAAGCTAATTGTTTTTGCGAGTTTCGGAGTAGAAATTTAATTTTGAAATAAGTCATAAATGAAAGTGGAAACATATTGCAAGGTCCATGAATTCCACTATTGTTTATTTGAGGTCCATAGTGTGTTTAATGCTCTGCCGACTGATCCTGGAACCTGCAGTTCCACTCAGTGACATGCATGTGGTTTGAACAAAGACTCGGTGTCCCCATCTTCTGATAGGTCCACTCTGCAGGCAGGGTGACATGTACAACCTGGAGTGGCTGCCTTCTAAGGGCCTGTCCCGCTGTGGGGACCTAATTTGCGAGTTTAGGAGAGTTTAGGAGAGTGTCATTGTCTTGTTGTATCGCCGAAGTAGAACACCTCCTACGACCTCCTTCGACTATGTAGAGAACCTCCTACGAATATGTAGAAGACCTCCTACGACCATGTAGAAGACCTCCTTCGACTATGTTGAAGACTTGCTTCAACTATCTACGATTTACTCGCCGATACTCTCGGGAAAATTGGACACCGAATAGTGGAGAGTGAAGACGACCACCTTCGACTACCTTTGACTATACTAACACTATCTACGACTACCTTAGACTACATTTGATTACCTTCGACTACCTTTGATTAACTTCGATTACCTTTGATTACCTACGAATAACATGCCGACCTACGACGACCTACTTCGACTAAACCTACGAGTAAAAAAATATCGACTTTTTTCCATGCCGACCAATTTTTACTCGCGGACAATTTTTCAGCATAATAAAAATTCTCCTTGACCAAACTGAGGCTGCAAGTTTGCGGAAACTTCTTTCGAGCATGAAGGAGAGTTACAGTGACCTCCTAGGACCACGTGTCGACCATGCTGCGAGTTTGTGGCGAGCACAAACTCTTCTAAACTCGCAAATTAGGTCACCACAGTGGGACAGACCCTTTACAGTGCCAGAGACCCGGGTTTGATCCCGACTACGGTTGCTGTGTGTACAGAGTTTGTACATTATCCCTGTAATTGCATGGGTTTTCTCTGGGTGCTCTGGTTTCCTCCCACACACCAAAGACGTGCAGGTTGGTAGGTTAATTTTCTTCTGTAAATTGACCCTACCGAGTATGACAGAACAATTGTACTGGTGGTCGCTGGTCACTGTGGACTGGGTGGCCAAAAGGCCTGTTTTAACACTGTATCACTAAACTGAACTAGACTAAATTAAATTAAACTAAACCAAACCACTTTGGGGACAAATACTTATTAGTAGAGCCAGGATGTTTAGGCGTTAAAAATCTCTGAAATAGGCAGGCAAAAAGGCATAATAAAATTACAAAAAAGGCATGAAAAAGGCATTTATTGACAAAAATGGCATAAAAAAAGCATTTTTTCCATCACCAAAATATGGTTAAAAGTGATAATTATAAAGGCATACTACATTAAATGACCAAAGTTGCCTGGTTGCATATAACTACCAGAATGTTTTCAATTTATCTGATGTTAAACTATGCCGTCTGTCAGACAGAATATGCTACAGTTGAGAAAAACTTATTTCTACCCCAGCTGAGGTCACTGGTGCATACCTGAAACAAGCTACAAACTCAACATTCATGTCGATATCTTGTGCATTACAACTACCTTTAGAGAACTTTAGCTATGTTTTGTATTTCTTCAAGATCTTTGTTAGCTAAAATCACCTTATCACATTTTCCTTGTATGTCTTCACCCACGTCGCCAGGAACTTTAAGTACAAAGTATAGCAAGTGAAGATGTAACCAACTGAGCAATAGTTCAACTCTTTGACTTCCCGAATACATCCGATGTCAAGAAATACTCATTTGGTGGTTGACCTGCCTCCAGTGTACCAATGACCACATTGGCAACAAATCTCCCCAAAGCATCAGTTATCTCGTCTATTGAGATATATATTTTGTTGCATGCAACTTCATCTCTAATTTTCTGCAGAACAATGTTGCAGTTGCTTTCAACATAATTTTTCCATAATAATGATTTGCTTGGTATACGTTCCTCTGTGTATTTCCCTAAAAAACCTCTGAGAGATTTGTTTTCCAATTTCCACAGTGGAATTCCAGCATCAATGAATGCGTTGCACAGATCACTCGAAAACTCAGATTTGCGATTGGAGCCAGCAGTAAATGTTGTGAGGAGACAAGCTTGCGTATATCCTACCTTCTGTTTCTCTGCCGCCAACTTGTGTTTAGCTGTCTGTACATGCATGGAGATGAAATATTTTTTCTCATGATTCACTGCTTTCTCACATGCGTTGCAAAACAGCACACAATTGTCTGTAGAGAATATGTCACTCCCGTACACTCTCACCAAATCGTTCAGTTTTTTACAAGGCGTTGACTTGACTTTAGGCATTTTGATGTTGCAGGGCTAGATCCTACAGGAGCGGGGATGCAGACTTCTACAGGCAGGCCAAGTACAAGCTAAGAAGAGGAATCAGAGCTGCCATGGGGCCTGTTTCTGTTCTGTATCTCTAAACTAAACTAAACTATAAACTTCAATACCTCTGTAACTAGACAAGAATGTGGGCTCAGTGCCTCTTCAGCAGCAGAGGAAAAGGGGTAGGTTCAGAGGTATGAAAAATAAAAGGTGTCAGAGGAGAAAGTGTTGAAATATCAAGGGAAAAGAAGGCAACATGCCCAGCTAGACAAGGGGCAATCAATAAAGTTGAGACTTTTAATTCCAGTTGTTCTTTCCTCGATGGCAGCTAATCGATCTTCGTCCCCAATGTACCAAACCACATTGATATGATTTTAATAACAAATCATATTTATACATCCAACCTTTAAAATGCAAACAACAGCAAACAAAACAAATATTAATTAATTATCCCTAGTCCTTGACCTTTGTGTTGTTTTGCCTATCCCTCTGTGCCCACAATGTGCCTGGTGGAAGTCTGTCATCATGTAAAGGGGGGGGGGGGGTGGGGGGGGGGGGGGACTTCTGTTGGCTTTTCAGGATGAACTCAAGTGGATCCAGGTACAGCTCTGGACTGCAACATGAGTGGAAGCAAGAGCACTAATGGGTAGCATTGTTTGGCTATTGATCTCAAATGTCCTGATTTTGAAAGAGTTCAGCATCAGGTTGCATTAGGTACTGTAAGGAATTGTAATAAAGGACACAGAATACTGGAGTATCTCAGTGGGCCAAGCAGCATCTCTGGAGAACATGGATAGGTTACATTTTAGGTCAAGACCCTTCTTCAGATTGGAGAAACCTGACCCGAAACATCACCTATCCATGTTCCCCAGAGATGCTGCCTGGCTCGCTGAGTACTTCTGCACTTTGTGTCCTTTTTTGTTTCTCCTTGCAACAGGTACTGCCTCTTCCCCTGAGGAGCTGCCATTGTAGGCCGGAGCTCCTGAGATATCACTGACACGCAAAGCACAGCAACAGCAACAACAACAACAACAACAGATGGACTTTCCAGCCAGCACCAAGTGATGGGACACATGTCTGTGCTGCAAAGGAAACATCGACATTGGCCATGTGGTGCTGCATTGATAATTGATTCCATAAGTTTAATTGGAGGTAGCCACTACTTCAATGTTAGAATAGAAGATTTTTGTCCCATGTGCAGAGTTGAAGTTGGACTTTCTTAAGCTCCTTGAGATCTCACATCTGCTTTCAGAGTCTTTGTTGTACTTGCTTATCAGCTTTCTTTTCTAGGCTGCTGTGTTGGTCTTAATTTGATTCTTCTACAGAAGAACTTGAGTCTAAACTGGTACCCACTGTGTTTGGTGCTTTAGCAGATGCAGAACTTTCCGCTGCATCTCCCGAAAGAGGCAGCATTCCTGCCTTTAAATTGATGTCTATAAATGTTATAGTAAGAGATACTTATCACTGCGTTGCTACCTCTGATGATGTGATGGTTCTAGATTGTCCCAAAGAACAAAGACATGTATGGAATTATGATATAGATAAGGCAAGAGGCGGGAAATCTTGGGGGTGTTTCAAAAATGCTTGATTTTACCATCTGCAGATTGTAAATCAGAAGGGATTCACAGATGAGGGGACGATGGGATGTGAGGACGGGGGGGCAAAGGTGACAGCATACAAGCTCCTGAAAAGTTGACGGATTGGTGAAAGTTATAAATGTAAAAACGGATGTATGCATGCACAATTTTGTCATTCAAACCAATGTAGTAGCTTGCAAACTTTTCCACAGAGCACTGAAGTTAAGCAGTAGGATTTTGTCCATCAAAACTAAAACACATTGATCTCTGGAAGTCTGAGACGTGAGCAGTATTATAATTACAACCAAAAATAGCTGAACAAATTTCTTAGAACCTAGCTTTATCAACGTGGATACATTTTGTTAAAGTGCAGCAAATGCCAAATCTGGCAGAGCTGTTTGGAATAAAATAATAATTATAGAACCTAAAGCAGCACACGGATAAAATCTATATCTCAAGATAAAAGGGAACTGAAAATCGAGTGGTTTCCGTGTCTGGACTTAGGTATCATGTGTTAGACGAATTCAGGGCCTCTTACGTAATCTTTGGTCTATCCATTATTGAACTGACATTTATACCCTGATCTTATGTGAAAGCTTCGTTCAAACCCTCAATAGGTTATACTTGAACGTTTGTGTTTTAACTGATGAAAACTAAAAATAGAAATACCTCAGAAGACCCAAAGACTCCAAAGACATAGGTTAATTGGCTTGGTATGATTGTAAATGTCCTTAGTGTGTGTATGATAGTGTTAACGTGTGAGGATCGTTGGGCAGCGTGGACTCAGTGGGCTGAAGGGCATTTTCCACGCTGTATCTCTGAACTAAACTAACTAAACCCAATTAGAAAATATGTGTTTTTATCACCCATAAAGTTCAATAATAAAGGTCAACAATGGCAATTTACATTTTCATTCATTGGACTTGAACAAATACAATTTCCTTTCAAGGCCTGCAAACTATTGGCCAATGCCAGTTGCTAGTTAAGTGTGCTGGTTAAATGCTTTATTGGAGTGACTTGGTATGATTGACTTTGCAAATGAACATAGTACTATTATCACTGAACTCAGTGAGGATGGCAATGTGCTTTAAAATGCCAGAAAACCCCCTAATTTGCCAAATATCTGATCTGGTATAAGCAATATTGAGTACTTGAATTTTCATTTTCTTTTCGTTTAAATTAATTTTAATTTCATTTAATTTTTATTGCCAAAAATCAATAAATAGTCAATAGTCAATAGTCAGATTTATTCGTCACATACACAATAAAGTGCAGTTAAATTAACTTGCCAGCAGCGGTACAATAAAAAAGAAACACAGTACACAATTAAAATTTAACATAAACATCCACCACAGCATTCATCACTGTGGTGGAAGGCACAAAGTTCAGTCCTCCTCCATTTTCCCACAAACCTCCGCAGTCGCCGCTGCGGGCGGCCAGATGTACAGGCAATGTAAGTCCTGAATCGGTGCTTCCTTACCCGAGACCGCGGCTTCAAGATGATGTGGCTGCAAGACGGCGGTCGAAGATTTAAGTCCCGCCGCAGACTGCGTCTTCAAGATTTTGAAGGCTGTGGGCTGGCGGTTGGAGCTCTTCTCCAGGGATCCCCGGTGAGGGATCCCGCTCCGGATGGTAAGTCCCTGCCGGGCCCGTGGTTAGACGCACCGCGGATCGCGGCTTCAAGGTGATGTAGGCCGTGGTCAGACAGTCGGAGCTCTTCTCCTTCGGGGTCCCCAACAAAGGATCCCAGGCTCCGGACGCCTCACCAGCTGGAGCTCCGCAGACTGCGGCTACAGGCTGCCGCAGGCCAGCGATCGGAGCACTCCATTCCAGCGACCCCCAGCGAGGGCTCTCCCGCTCATCGATGAAAAGTCCACGCTGTGCCTGCTGCTGAAGCTCCGGGCACGACTCCGGGAAAGGCCGCACCAATCCTTGGCGTTAGGCCGCGAGGGAGGTGACATGGAAAAAGTCACCTCTCCGTGGAGGAGGCGACCGAAAGCGGTTTCCCCCTTACCCCCCCTTACCACTCCCACACAAGACACACCGAGAGACACTAAAACATACATTTAGTCATACTAAAAAACAAAAAAGTAGAAATGACTAACACGCTGCTGGCAGGGCAACCGTCTTGCAATGCCCCCATTATTTTGTGAATATGAAATAAACATCTCTGAACTATAAAATTAAAAGAGAAAATCAAATTCAAACTCTCATTATGGATTATATTATTATGGATCAGATTTTAGCTATTGTTTCACACTTTATTTATCAACCATTGCTGCTTATTTCATAATGTACCTGCCCATCCTGAGGCAAATTCTTGTCCTGGTTGTCTACTGAGGAATGGAATGGCTGGCTCTGTTTTCCCTGGAACGAAGGAGGCTGAGAGGTGACATGACAGGTACATAAAATTATGAGAGACATAGATTGAGTAGATAACCAGAGTGTTTCCTGTGTTAGGGGTGTCTAAAGCTAGAGGGCATAAGTTCAAGGTGAGAGAGATGAAGTTTAAGGGGGATATGAGGTGTGAAATTTTCACAGGAAGAGTACGTGGTAGAGGCCCACCACTGAATTTCCGGCATCTCTTGGTTCCAGAGGTTTCTGGATTGTCCGTTTTTCCAGACCTACAGTGGTCACGGCTCTGAGAGAAGTCGTACCAGAACGGTACCAGAACGGTCCACCTAGGCCGCCTGGGAGCCAAGATACCGGCCTGAAAAGTCAGCTTCAGAAGTCAGCTACGGGAACAGATAGAGCCAGAGCCCCAGCTGCAAGCGGACAATTCGACAAGCCGATCGGCACTAAAGTCCCCATGATCGTGGTGATCGGCCGCCTTACCCGACCTAGGCGCCACATCTTATGGTATTCCTCTGCTCACGGTTGACTTCATTTGTATAGGCTGAATGGTAAAGTCCGGGAGATTTTCATTGTTAGGTACAGTATTGCCAAAACTGCTGAAGATTAGTTATGTACGGGATACTTTCTGAGCACCGATGCATCATTTTGGTAAAAATGACATTTATTTTTTCAGTGCAGCACTTCCTGCCAATGTTGCTTTGCGTGACAAATGGTTTCCATAGTACAGATTATGGAATCTGTTGCGACTGTGATTTCCATCATTTGGGCAAGGGCATATTCGGACAATTATCTGAGATTAACTGAGCTAGTGTTGAGCCGAGTCAGTAAACTGAACAAATCTGTTACTTGACTTACAGCTGGCAATGTCAGTTGAAGCGATTCAGGCAGGCACTTACATTCCCATCATTTACCAGTTGCTGAATTCATAAAATTTCTAATAAATTTTTGGTGCTTATTTATAGATATCTATTGCTTGCTTTCATTGCCTGCACTTGTGTTACATGTATTTAGATCTCTCCTCTTCTTTTGTTGCAAATGTCAAATTAGCAGCCCCTTACAAGATTAAGCTCCAAGCTTCTTTGAAAAATTGAAACAGTATTTGCTATTTTTCAATTTCCTGGCACCAACCCTTTATCTTAAAATCAAATCAAAATGAATTGGAGCCAACACTGCTGCATTTATTCTTATTTCTGTCAATATTATCTGGCCTTGTTTTTCCATTGAATATTTGATCACTGCTACTTTCAATTACTATTTCATATTGCATCTCCCTTTCTCAATGAATTTAAAGCCACATCCTTTTCTTCCAAACATGCAAAGTAAAGACTTCAGCACTGCAGTGAAGATTGTGCTAAAGATAGAGCAGCAAGTCTCCAGCAGATTATATAATTAGTAACCATTGTCTCATCACAGTAGTGCTTTCAATAACATAGTTTTTGGTGGATGAAGACAAAGACGGTTGGTTCAAATCAAATTTATTCTTAATCCAATTTACCGGTC
The DNA here is from genome assembly GCF_010909765.2 of Amblyraja radiata. Classification (NCBI taxonomy): domain Eukaryota; kingdom Metazoa; phylum Chordata; class Chondrichthyes; order Rajiformes; family Rajidae; genus Amblyraja; species Amblyraja radiata. Next base: position 49,409,121 of record NC_045964.1, on the reverse strand, counting down.
TTGAACAAGCCACAGAAAAACAACTGACCACAATGGTGGTCTCACAAGAACTGAAGGGAAGAACCCTGAAAACCGCGCGAAAACACAACCCCTCCCAGGGTCACGTGCGCGCGGATTCCCAGAGTCACGTGCGCGTGGTTCGATACCTGCGAGCAGTGGCGGACTGGGTCTAAAAATATTGGTTGCCAGGACACAAAGGGGGCCCACTTCATCAGGGGCCCACTTGATATAGGGGGCCCACTTCATCAGGGGCCCACTTGTCATCGGGCAAGCTGACACCCTGGCCAGTCCGCCACTGCTTGCGAGGACCAGCAGGTGCCGCTACAAGTTCTTATTTTCTCTTCAGGATGGTGTTCACAAGCAGCTCTCATGGATCTGTGGCTCAATGTCAGCCTCCCTATATTTCTGCTTGAAGGTCTGGGTTCAACTTCTACTTCAGTGGTCTATGCATCAAACCAAGGTTGCCACCAATGCAGTGCGGAGGGAGTACGGCACTATAGTGCACTGAGCTCTTGCAGTCAGTCCACCAAGGCCAACTGGATCTCATGTTGGTCACCCATTTAACTCTCCATCCCATTCCCATACTGACCTTTCTGCCCTGGACCACCTCCATCATCCGATGAGTCCACACTGAAACTGGAGGAACAGCACCTCATATTCAGCTGGGGTAGCTTACAACACAAAGGAGTGAACATTAAATTCTCCAATTTTAGGTAACCTCATGTTAACCCCCCACATCCCCCCCACCTCCTTTTTCTCTCACCCACATCTTCCCTCTCTCTCCCCTCCCCTGTGCCCAGCTGGATTCCCACCTCCCTCTGGCTTCACACTTCACAACTCTTCAATCCTGCCTCACACCTTCTGCTTAAACCAGTCTATGAAGATAAGCATGCAGGTACAGCAGGCAGTGAAGAAAGTGAATGGCATGTTGGCCTTTATAACAAAATGAATCGAATATAGGAGCAAAGAGGTCCTTCTGCAGTTGTACAGAGCCCCAGTGAGACCACACCTAGAGTATTGTGTGCAGTTTTGGTCCCCTAATTTGAGGAAGGACATTCTTGCTATTGAGGGAGTGCAACGTAGGTTTACAAAGTTAATTCCCGGGATGGCGGGACTATCATATGCTGAGAGAATGGAGGGGCTGGGCTTGTACACTCTGGAGTTTAGAAGGATGAGAGGAGATCTCATTGAAACATATATGATTGTTAAGGATTTGGACACGCTAGAGGCAGGAACATGTTCCCGATGTTGGGGGAGTCCAGAACCAGGGACCACAGTTTAAGAATAAGGCGTAAGCCATTTAGAATGGAGACGAGGAAACACTTTTTCTCACAGAGAGCGGCGAGTCTGTGGAATATGTAGCAGATAAGGTTATGGTCTTGGCATCTTGTTCGGCACAAACATTGTGAGCTGAAGGGCTTTCTACTGTGCTGTACTGTTCTATGTTCTATATCAGTGATATCAATTTTTAAACATATCACAATGAGGTACCACCTGCCCTCTTAAGTAGATATGAAAGTCAGAAACACTATTAAGAAAAACATCATAGAATGCTCCCTGGTTTTCTTAACAGTATTTACCAGTCAATGAGGTACATTGAAACCAACAAATGTAATGCCTTTGGTAGGCACAAATGTAATACCTTTGATAATTACAAATGTATTTGCAAATTACACTATTACAAATGTAATACCTTTAATAGGCACACAATGCTGCAGTAACTCAGCGGGACAGGCAGCAAATCTGGAGAAAAGGAATAGGTAACCTTCCTTCAGTCTGAAGAAGCGTTCTGACCTGAAACATCACCTAATTCCTTTTCTCCAGAGTTTCAGCCTGACCGGCAGAGTTACTCCAGGATATTCAATATAAAATAGCATCTGCAGTTCCTTCCTACACAAATGTAATAGGTTTGCTAACAAAGTTGAGTGAAAATCACAACCATTTACATTGTGCAGGAATCAATTGGCATTGAAATGGTACTGGGTCAGAAATATTCCATCCAGCTGATCCTTCGCAAAAAAACGTTCAATAGCTTTTGTTTAGGAAGCTGAATTAGCATGATAGAATAGCAGGGGAGTTGTCCTTTATGTCTTGGTCAATGTTTATTCCTCATTTAATATTGCAAGAACAGATTATCTGGTCATTATTATATTGCTGTACGTGGGAGCCTGTTGTATGCGTGTGGTTGGCACATTTCCTACATTGCAAAGACGATTAAACTTCAAAAGTCTTTAACTGGTTGTAAAAAGCTTTCAGACATCTTTAATGCTGCTTCATAAATGCAATAGTCACATGCACCTATTGGTACAGTGGGATTTGAATTACCACACAGGCATACGAATAAAATTTCCCTGGCAAGGATCCCAGGCTCCGTGATGTTAAAGTCAGCGCCGCCCGCGGCTGGAAGCTCCGCATACCACAGCTCCACGGTGTTAAAGAAGCCAGGCCCAACACTCCGGAGTTCCACATGGCGATCCTCGGTAAGGCATGGCCCTCTCCACAATGGTAATCCAATGCTGCGCCGCCGCTGAAGTTCTGGCCGGTCTCCGGCAGGAAAGGCCGCGCCAATCTAGATGGTAGGCCGTGAGGGGGGAGCGAAGATGCGGCTCGGAGAACGACGCATCCTCGTCCAGGTAGTGACTGAGAAACTGTTTCCCCCTTTGCTCCCCCCCCCACCCACCCCCCACCACCCCCACATAAATAAGACTAAAAGACCTCCAAAACCAAACTATTAGACAGACTAAAAATAACAAAAAGGATGAAAGGACAGACAGCTGCTGGCGAGGCTGCCGCACGCGGCACCAGCCTATGACGAGTACAAGCCAGCGAGCTAGGGGCGATGTCTCGAATCGTGCGTACGAAGAGTTCAGGTCATCAGCTAGGGAGGTGCCGGCACTCCTTGCACCTGCATATCACCACTATTTGCCAGACCTGAAGATATATGCTTTCTCCAGGTGCTCCGGTTTCCTCTCACACTCCAGGGGCATACAGGTTTGACAGGAGGGCAGCAACACGTTGTATTCCCACAATATCATGCCATGTTTAGTTAGTTTAGTTTAGTGATAAAGTGCAGAAACGGACCGTTTGGCCTACTGAGTCTGCACTGACCTGCGATCCACGCACATGAACACTATCCTACACACACAGGGGACAATTTATACTTGTACCAAGCCAATTAACTTACAAGCCTGTACGTCTTTGGAGTGTGGGAGGAAACCGAAGATCTCGGAGAAAACCCACGCGGCCTCGGCGCGAATGTACAAATTCCGTATCGACAGCACCCGTAGTCGGGATCGCCAATGTGCTGCAAGGTGTTTCCCTCTGGAAATAGCCTGTAGTGGAGGCTACGTCACCCCCAGCATGAAGAAGTTGCACGTCTATGCAAGAAGTGGGACACTGTTGGATGAAAGATGGTGCTGACAGTGTAAAAGACAAAAAAGAACAATTTATTTTCACGGATAGGTTGTGGGAGTCGCTGGCAAGGCTAGCGTTTATTGCCCATTCATCAGGATGTCCCCAATCATTTTACATCCAGTGAAGTACTTTTGAAGTGTACATTGATGTAATGTATCAAGAAACTTCTCATAACTTGAAATAAACTGAATCCAAACGGAATATTGTTAAATGTCTTGAGGGCTTCAATAGGAATGGCTGTGTGTATAAAACCAGAAGAAATGTAATGTTGCCATTGGAAAACAGGTCAGCTCTATGTTGAGATTTAAAAACATGCATCACCCTCTGTAAAATTTAAATTTTTTTTTTTCTGTTTCTTGATATGCAATGTGGATACATTGATTATTGAGCTTATTGGGCCAACCCAGTGAATATTTCGGGTGACATGGCAGTAAGAAATAGTTCCAGTGCCCGGCTTCAAAACTGACCTCCGATGCTGTCTGTCTAGAGTTTGTACATTCTTTTTGTTTTCCCTGGTGTAGGCGGTGTTAAGCAAATCAAGGTGGAGTTGATGGGGCATGTGAGAGTGAATAAGTAGAAGCCCGCCATTGTGGGAGCTAGCATAGATTTGATGGAACAAGTGGCCTTTAGACTTTAGAGATATAGCATGGAAACAGGGCCTTCAGCCCACCAAGCCTGCGCTGACCCGTGATCACCCCGTACACTAGCAATATCCCACGCACTAGGGACAATTTGCAGAAGCTAATTAACCTACAAACCTCTACATCTTTGGAACATGGCAGTAAATCGGAGCACCCAGAGAAAACCCACGTGTTCACAGGGGGAAAGTACAAACTCCGTACAGACTACACCCATAGTCAGGATAGAACCCGGGTCTCTGGCGTTGTAATGGGCCTGTCCCACTTAGGCGACTTTTTAGGCGACTGCAGGAGACTCTGCGGTCACCACATGGTCGCCACCTGTTTACGGGTGGTTGCCGGGTAGTCACCTTCATGGTCGTGAGGAGTTCCCGCATTCTGGGAACTAGTCACAACCTCATTATGGTCACCGTGAATTTTTCAAAATGTTGAAAAATTAGCGGTGACCAGAATGAAGCCGCCATGGAAAGTAGCGAGAATTCTCATGCTGTAGGTGCAGTGGTAGCGGGTTGCCAGGAGGTCGAAGGTTCTCGTAGGTTCTCGTAGGTTGTAAACGGTCATGTCCGGTGAACTTCATTGGCTCATTGGGGGAAAAAAAACGTAAGCAGTAGTTTTCAGAACCAACGATAACCGACTACTGCTGATGTCCGCCGAGCTTCACAGCCGTGTATCTCTGGCTTCTTAAAGCTTGTTTCCACTCCTTCTCCCCCCTCCCACCTCTCCCCCCCTCCCCCCCCCTTCTCTTTTAAAGAACTTACCGTACACTGTGCTTTAGCCGTCTTAATTACAGCGCCAACCTTCCTGTTCATCGCGGTATGTGTCTGTATCACATTGGCTTTGTACCGTGTGAATTTCACTCAGACAGCGCTCCCCCCACTTGCCCTGTCCCAGCCTGCATAACGGACTGGTGAAGGAAACGATGTGTGTGTGTGCGTGTGTTCCACTCTGACAGTCGCTGTTCCAGTTGCCAGTTTTTCAGACGACTGAAAAATTGCCTAAGTGGGACAGGCCCATAAGGAAACCACTCTATATTGCGCCACTGGTCTTTTGAGTGTGATTTGGAATATGAGTTTCTAATTGATGTGTACCATTGATAAAAGTCAAGTAATGCCAATTTCTCATTAAAGGACACAAAGTGCTTTGTAACTTTGGGGTCAAGCAGCATCTCTGGAGATCATGGATAAGTGACGTTTCAGGTCAGGACCCTTTCTCCGCTTAATTATTCCAGCACTTTGTGTCCTTTTGTGTAAACTAGCTTTTGCCGTTACTTATTCCTTTGATTTTTTCATTTGCGGAAAACCACTATCTAGAAGGATTTTATTGGGGTGGTAAGGTGCAGTTAATTTAAACTTGTTATGGCTTTTCACAGTAAATAGAAAATAATGATTTCTCAGTTTCAGAAGCTACTGTTTGCATAATTGTTTGGCAATTATTTTAATTTCTGTAATTTGTATTCATTTTTAAAATAATTTATGATCCTAAGTTACCTCAATGCATATTGAACAAGGGTCTTGCTTGCTCTCTTTATCAATCCACAAATATAAAATGAAGCAGCACTATTCACCACTTCAACAGGTTATTTACTCAGTATTTATTTACTTTGTATCTACTCAGTATTTATTTATTGAGTATTTGCTCAGTTTTTGAAACATTCCAGTTAGATAACCAAAGACCAGATGCAAGTTGTTTACCAATTTTGTTGCAATAAATTATTTTTTTGCTATTGAAGTATTGTGCATTAAAATGGGAAGAATTAATTCAAGTATTATTCTTTCGAAAGGAAAGGTACTTGTAAAAGGCATGAATGGGGTAGGCCGATAGACCTGATTCTGTGCTGTATGATTCTTTGATTCTATGCTTCTATGATTGTGTACATTGGAGTACCCGCTTCCTTCAAGGATTGCATTGGCCTGCAGTCATTTTTTGAATTAGAGATCTCTATTTTTTTTGCAATGTTCATTAAATCGGGGTGGGCACGGTGACACAGCAGTAGAGTTACTGCCTTACAGCGCCACACACTCCGGTTCGATTCTGACCACGGGTGCTGTCTGTATGGAGTTTGCACGTTCTCCCTGGGACCGCATGGGTTTTCTCCGGGTGCTCCGGTTTCCTTCCACACTCCAAAAGCGTATAGGTTTGTAGGTAAATTGGCTTGGCAAAAATTGTAAAGTGTCCCTTGTGTGTAGGATAGTGCTAGTGTACAGAAATTGCTGGTAGTCATGGACTCAGTGGGCTGAAGGGCCTGTTTCTGCGCTGTATCACTGAACTAAACTAAACTGCACAGAGAGAAAAAAGTGTTTTGGTATGAACAGAATGTACTTGCATCCATTTCTATTCAATAAATTTCTAAAAAGTCTGCAAGCCACCTTCACATTAAAAACAAAGCAGTAAAATACTGTCAGATTTGATAATCAATGTTATATAATTTCTGGTTAGAATGTGTCATCATCGTTTACTTTACACATGTATGGGGATGAAAGTAATTATGAATTTTAACGCAGCATATCACACAAAACTGCTCTAACAAAAAGTCATAGATGTGAAATATTAACATAGTTTCTCTTGCCACAGATTTTGCCTGACTTCTGGTATTCCCGAGACTCTTCTTAATTTATTATGCAGACAGAAATGCACCTTATTAAGGTTTAAAAAAAAGCAATATAGAAAACAAGAAAGGGAAATAGGGAATTTCAGCAGATGCTATATGGCTGGCTTTCCAAACTCTCTTCAAAAATGGAGCCCATAAAAGCATAATGTGTAAGGATAGAATATGTGGAATCTTTGGAAAAACTGTCAGCTTGCTGCAGTTCAGAATGGCTGAAGCTTTTATGCTACAAATGGCACCTCCCAGGTTCTCTGCTCAAATCAAAATTGTTCATAATTGTATTAATAGTCATATTTAATGTTTGTAACTAAAACACAAACACAAATGCTCACAGAAACACAAATGTTCATAATTATATTAATATTTGTAGTTTGTAAACAAAACATAAATTTTAAATTTATGTGAGAGAGATTGTAAGAAAAACATCAGTCATCTTGCATAAAAGACACACAATAGTATTCTGTTGAAAAAAATTACAGCTAGATATTAGCTGAAAAATATGTCAAAAGTGTTTATATTGTCGTAAGTACCGAAACGGGACAATTCAATTCTTACTTGCAGCCGCACAAAAGAATATGTAAAAATAGTATTCTGTAAACACCATAAATATCTATACAGGTGCACAACCTTTTATCCGAAATTCCAAATAACGAAAAGCTCCGAATAGCGGACATTTTTTCGGTCCTTGAAGAAAGATCCTTTAAGACGTTCACCGAGGGCGGCCCGCAGAGGTGACAGCGGAACCTCCGGTCGGTCCTCGAAGAAAGGGGAACTAAATCCCCATTCATAAAAGAGAAGGTGAGGGTATTTTGCACAGGACGGTTAATAATTGACAATCTGCTGCTGCCTGCCCGCTGAGTTTAAAAGTTCCCACGGTAGACTCACGATACACAGTGTATCGTGAGTCTTGCGTGGGAACTTTTTAACTCAGCGGGCAGGCAGCAGCAGATTGTCGCTCCCTTCAGTTTCACCCCACCTACACCCCTCTGCTTCCCGGCCATGTGTGTGACCCGTTCCCTCCCCTCTCCAGCTCCCCGCCCATTGCACCGGCGCGGGGGCTTTGCACTGTCTTCACGTCGGCGATGCCAGCAGGTCAGTGCCAGTCACCGGAGACGTCAGGACCAATGGGACACCGACCCCCAGGCCCACTGCAAGCACGGAGATCCCAGAGACCCACAGCCAGCAGCAGCCCAGCCCCGTTCCAACTCCAGAGGAACACGCTCCCCGTAGGGACAGAAGCTGATGGTGTGCAAGGTACGTCTTGTTCTTGGGGTTGCGGATGAGGGGGCGCAGCTCAGGCTGTGACGTCTCCGGCCACCCCCCTGTACAGGAGCTGAGATTGGGAACTGTACCGCCCTTGCAGATGAGCAGGAGAGTGGGGTTGTTTGCAGTTGCAGAGGGAGGGGGCAAGGGCGGTACAGTTCCCAGTCTCAGCTCCTGTCCAGGGGGGTGGCCGGAGACGTCAGGACCAACGGGACACCGACTGCAAGCACGGAGATCCCAGAGACTCACAGCCAGCAGCAACTCTAGCCCAGCCCCGTTCCAACTCCAGAGGAACCCGGGTTGCGGATGAGGGGGCGCAGCTCGGGCTGTGGGCGAACTGCCACTTGTCACTGTAGTGGCCCATCGGGGAGCGGGTACCTGTCGGTCCTGACGTCTCCGGCCGCCCCCCTGGACAGGAGCTGAGACTGGGAACTGTACTGACCTTGCCCCCTCCCTCTGCAACTGCAAACAACCCCACTCTCCTGCTCACCTGCAAGGGCGGTACTGTTCCCAGTCTCAGCTCCTGTACAGGGGGGTGGCCGGAGATGTCAGGACCACCAGAAGCCGCTCCCTGATGGGCCGCTACGGCGACAAGTGGCAGTTCGCCCACAGCCCGAGCTGCGCCCCCTCATCGGAACACCGACTCCCAGGCCCACTGCAAGCACGGAGATCCCAGATCAGCAACTCCAGCCCAGTCCCGCTCCAACTCCAGAGGAACCCGCTCCCCGTAGGGGCAGAAGCTGATGGTGTGCAAGGTACATCTTGTTCTTGGGGTGGCGCAGCTCGGGCTGTGGGCGAACTGCCCTTGTCGCCGTAGCGGCCCATCGGGGAGCGGATTCCTCTGGAGTTGGAGGGGGAGGGGGGTATTGTGCTGTTTGATCGCCCCCTGCTATCCCAGGGACAGGGAGACACAGCGGCTTTTGAGAATGGTGGGCAATCACTTCCAAAGTTCTGCCCACACAGTCAGTACACCTCGCCTGCACTTGTCTCCCGCACTAAGATCATCTCGCAGAGAATGATCCCAGCCTAACCCTCCCTATTCTCTCCTATTCTGCAAGAAAAAACTACATTGAAGACTCAAACTCGCGATCGAGTAACTGCCGGGATCGAGGCGCAAACTCGCGACCTTGCGGATATGAGCCGAGCACTCTACCACTGAGCCAGCCGTTAAAATCTACGCTAAAAATCTTCCATTCCGAAAGGCGAAAAATTCCGAATTACGAAAAGTGTCTGGTCCCACGGCTTTCGGATAAAAGGTTGTGCACCTGTACTACTAAAACTAAGATCTTGACCACTTTCGTGATTTCCGAGAGAACGCTGCCACTTACGGCCGTCATTTTTGGCCACCTCGCTCAGTCCCCCTCCGCCAGATTGGACCGGAGGATTTTTACCGTCGATGAAAAATCAGGGAGATATTAATGTTTTTTAAAAATTCACAATTCTCTCTGCTGCCCCCGCCGGCGGCAGGGGGGAGGGACTATAAAACCCGGAAGTATCTCTGCAAGACGGAGGAAGCAAGAGGATCATGGCTCTCTGAGCTGTGAATAACACTGAACGCACATCTACTCCACGGTGAGTCCCCTCGATGTGGTTTTCAGAATATGTGTTTTGTTGGCTTGCAAAGTGTTTTTGCCCAATTGGCTTGGCTTTAAAGGGCTTTATGAAAATGTGTTTTGTTGGCTTGCAAAGTGTTTTTGCCCAATTGGCTTGGCTTTAAGGGGCTTTCAGAAGCTTTCCGACAGATAATGCATGAATAAACATTTTCTTAGATCAAGACTGTGTTTAATTGCAAAATTGGCGCTCATTCCGTGACCTGCTTAGTGGCAAGATGACGCAGATGACGTCATTTCAGGTTAGCGGCAAGATGGCGCTGAGTGCGTCATTTCCGGTTCGTGGCAAGATGGCGCTGACTGCAGAACGCACAGAGTGAAGACGTCGTTGAATAATTCAAGAGAGCTTTCTGCTCTGTCTATGGTGAGTGTGTTTGTTGGACGTTATTTAAAGCACGTTTTTGTTTCAGCAGCAGCCTCGACAGGAGGCTTTAAACGTTTGAATCATTCGGTTTACACAGTGTATGTTCACCACGTTCTGAAGTTACTTGGCATTTTACTATTGGTTGTGTGTGTATGTGTGAGCGTGTGTGTGTGTGTGTGTGTGAGTCTGTGTATGTGTGAGTGTGTGTGTGTTGTGAGTCTGTGTGTGTGAGAGTCTGTGTGTGTGTCTGTGTGTGTCTGTGTGTGTCTGTGTGTCTGTATGTGAGTGAGTCTGTGTGTGAGTGTGTGTCTGAGAGTCTGTGTGTGTGTATAGGTGTTGCACATAAGGTCTCCGGGTGAAGGGCTTGATGACTGGAACCGATCCATCCATCTGGAGGACATCGCAGCTTCCGGCATATGTTGTTATATACGAAATGCGTACTTTCCTACTTGTTAAAAAACGCCAAAAATGTGGAATTTTTTGCGCTGTAAATAATTGTGGAAGTCGGGTTACCCGTGAGAGACATCTATCCTACTTCAGAATTCCAAAAGTGAAGAGAAATGAAGGTAACGAGAAGCGAGAGCTGAAGGGACAACAACAGCTAACGTGCTTGGCGAACATTGGCCGTGCAGTTTTCAAGATTGAAAATATTGGGAATTATCACGTTTGCTGCATTTCATCAACAGTAAGGCATTATTTGTGTTTTTTCTTGATTCCTGTGGTATCTAAAAAGTTTCAGAAGTGATAAATCTGGCTGTAAAATTTTAAAATCGCCCATGATTCCGAAATGGGTTTTTACATGCAAAAAGAAAAAGTTCTGAAGCTAAATTTATCATTAAACATATCTCCAGACTTACGAGTAGTGGGTGGAAAAGTAGGTTTTCAATCATTATGGTATTGGGAAGTATATTTTGGCAAATAATAAAATATCCTGACAGCTTAAACACCCACTCCCTTTCAATAGGATATTGTCAATTTGCTGAGGTTGATTATGTCCAATTAACAGCAAACAATTATGCCATTACTTGGCTTGCATCTGAGTAAAATGTAATTCAAAACCCACGTATGGTTTGCGATTTTTTTAAAGATACTGCCAGCCCATCAGCTGTGAGTGACTGAACTGCCAGCCCACCAGCCGTGAGTGACTGCACTGCCAGCCCACCAGCCGTAAGTAAGTGAACTGCCAGCCCACCAGCTGTGAGTGACTGAACTGCCAGCCCACCAACCGTAAGTGACTGAAGTGCCAACCCAATAATCCATTCAGTCCATCCTCTCCCCCTTCTCTCTCACAGAGTCTGTCACCTGTTTTGGGCAGAATTTCTGGCAGTTTCTCAGCTGCCAGCCTGCCAGGTCCGAGTGACTGTACTGCCAGGACTCAGTGACTGAGCTGCCTGCACTCAGTGACTAAGCTGTCAGCCCAAGAATCCATTCGGCCCACAATGTCCATACTAGCCCACTGGAAACCAGTCCCTTCGGCCCACAACACTCATACTAGCGCAACAGAAAGCACCCCCTCCACCACACTGGCCAGCGATATTGGAATTGGTGGGGAGGTGGAATATTGCATAGGGTGACCAGCCCTCCCATGTGATGCTGGGACTAAACGGGTCCCACTTAGTCTAGTATATATATATATTTGTGTTTGGCAACTCGAACGGCGAGGAAAAAAGAAGTTTGCAAAAAGTGGTGGTCACTGCCCAGTCCATCATAGGTACTGACCTTCCGGGGATCATGACAGAAGCCTCCTCGTGGCGATTCCCGGAAACGACAACACGATGCATTCTGTGACACGTCGGGCGACCAATTCTGTCAATATGTTGGACGACGACGGAAGTCAACAGAGAGCTATACGTTGTCTGACACAAGAACAAACTGTCCTTCCTACCTTCGAAGGGATCTACAAGAGGCACTGACTCAAAAATGCAGCCAGCATCATCAAAGACTCACACAACCCTGGCCACATTCTCATTTCACTCCTGCTATCAGGACGAAGATATAGGAACCTGAAAACTGTAATGTCCACGTTCAGGAGCAGCACCTACCCTACAAACATCAAGCTATTAAATACTACAACTTAAATAGCTCATTCTAAGCTTCCCCCCAGTCTAGGTTCAGTCAATAAAATACTGATTCAAGCACTTGCGCATCTAAACCTTATTTTGGAAAAACACAATAACAGTTCCCCACTTCTATACCTAACCACTGCGGGTTCGATCTTTGTATCAGCTTGGACAAGCCCTTCTAGCCCCATGCAAGCAGAGACACTCCAAAAGGTAACGCAGTCCCAAGCGTTCTCCCAGAAGATCGACACAGGACCATGTTAGCATGGTATGTTAGCTTTCATAGCAAAAGGATTTGAGTATAGGAGCAGGGAGGTTCTACTGCAGTTGTACAGGGTCTTGGTGAGACCACACCTGGAGTATTGCGTACAGTTTTGGTCTCCAAATCTGAGGAAGGACATTATTGCCATAGAGGGAGTGCAGAGAAGGTTCACCAGACTGATTCCTGGGATGTCAGGACTGTCTTATGAAGAAAGACTGGATAGACTTGGTTTATACTCTCTAGAATTTAGGAGATTGAGAGGGGATCTTATAGAAACTTACAAAATTCTTAAGGGGTTGGACAGGCTAGATGCAGGAAGATTGCTCCCGATGTTGGGGAAGTCCAGGACAAGGGGTCACAGCTTAAGGATAAGGGGGAAATCCTTTAAAACCGAGATGAGAAGAACATTTTTCACACAGAGAGTGGTGAATCTCTGGAACTCCCTGCCACAGAGGGTAGTCGAGGCCAGTTCATTGGCTATATTTAAGAGGGAGTTAGATGTGGCCCTTGTGGCTAAGGGGATCAGAGGGTATGGAGAGAAGGCAGGTACGGGATACTGAGTTGGATGATCAGCCATGATCATATTGAATGGCGGTGCAGGCTCGAAGGGCCGAATGGCCTACTCCTGCACCTAATTTCTATGTTCTATGTTTCTATGACCACGTGGGAGCTACCTTTTATTGGTCCCCGAACCTTGAGGGGCCGAACCATATGGGGGTGGTCTCTTTACAGTCCAATAACAGATATCGATTAACACAGTACATGATAGACATTTCCGGGACTTTCGGTGGCCCTATGCAGAGCTAAGACGCGCGCCATTTAGCTCCGCTCTGTAAAACGCGCAAGAACACCCAAAAATAAAAAACGGACTGAAGAAAAACGCTTACCGACAGATGCCCATTGTCGCATAAGTGACATCATCAGAAATCGACCCCACCCCGGTATTTTAAATGAGAAAACAGGTCCACAAAAGGAACCTTCCCAACCCACCTCCGAGGAGATCTAGAACTCGTTGCCAAACACTACAAGAGGAAGGTGAGGACATTTCTCAAGACTGAGGAAGAAAGCTCTACTTTTACTATGGAACTAGAGCAAGAGCAAGCACTAAGACAGGCTATGGTGCAAGAAATTAAAGACTTGTTGGCTGAAAAGCTTGGAAAGTTAGACACAAAACTGGATGAGGAACTTAATGCTCATCCAGTGAGGGGGGGGGGGACGAGGGGCAAGGTATATTTCCACCTTTCGTTTTCTTTTTTCTTATTTCTATATCTTTCTGCCACACTACTTTGGTAGTTTAGGGGTCTTTCTTTTGTTCTTTTTCGATCTATCTTTTCACTTTTCACTTTTTTCCTTTCTTGTTCTCTTTTTCGTTTATTTTTTCATTTTCAGGTTATAAGGTTAAAAATGAAGCTGTACAACAATTGTGTAATTTTAGATGCCGAATGTTTTATCTTTGTACAATTGCTTCTAATAAAAATATATAATTTAAAAAAAAAAAGAAATTTCCCAAACCCAATAATACAGTAACTAATAAAATGTATTCAAACGGAGCTTCTGGAAGGAAGCAAACATAGCAACATTTGCCCAGATATTCAAGAAACCCAGACAAGGCTCAACACTTAACCCAATCAACATCTAGCAAAGTAAAGTTTTGCAACAATATTTACAATGTGTACGTCTGGTTTGCATTCACCCAATCCGTTTCATACAATTTACACGTAATTGTAAGAAACTCCAGATGTCCCATTCTTTCCCTGCAACTTTTATCTAGGCTCCAGACAAGCCAACACCATTCTGCAGCTTGTCCCATTTCCGCAGAGGGCACATTTAAAATGACCAAATGGCCTAACAGCACCGAAGCCTTTACTAAATTTTAGTGTCCTTGCATCTCCAATTTGACCAGAATTAACATTCCTTCCTTTTATAATATATGATAAACCATCATTTATGATAACCAAATAATCAGAAAATCAGATATTCAGATATACATATGTGTGACTATTACATTCTCCATCTATTAACAACAACAAGACAATGATGTTTCTTCTCAGAATCTTATCAAGCTTCCCGTGTTTTCGTGGGCGTAACTTCACAATTTCCGTCTGATGAGTCTTCACCTCCCGAGTTTTCGTGAGGGCGAATTCCCTCCACAACCTCCAAATAGGCCGAACTATATAGACTTGGGGACATGATTTTTGACTTTGCACTGTTATTGTAATTTATTTATCTGTTTTTTTTATTTCGATACTTAACATTTTTTTTGTTTATTTTGGGTCTTACAGAATATTTTGTTTACATAACTGTTGTGCTGCTGCAAGTAAGAATTTCATTGTTCCGTTTCGGGACATATGAAAATAAAACACTCTTGACTTGAAATAGAAGCTTTCAATGGTTGAGAGGGCTGTACCCATGATGGAATGGGCTGAGTCCACCACTCCCTGAAGTATCTTGTGTCTCTGTTTGTTGCAGTACAGGCAATAATGCAATCTACAAGTACATCTGTACAGATATTTGTACAGATATTTGTACTCCTCCCATCAATGCTAAAGTAGAGGAGATCAAGAGAATAATGCTCAGCAGATTTAGTTTTGTACAGCCACCATCATTGATTCTGGTAAATGCCACATTGTCACATTATTTTGCAGAAACTATTCTACAAAAAGAAAACGAGCAACAATATTACATTGCTTTGCAACATGGCTTCCATTCGCATAACCAGCATAGGGTGTAGAATCTAATAGTAGTGGGAGAATAACCTTCAGTGTCACAATGGGAACCATTATTCAATTTTCTCATTATCTAATAACTCTAAGTCTTACTGAGAAAGCTAATGTCGGTATACATTAAAACCTAAAGACACTAAACGTGGGGAAGTGGTTAAATTACATAGCAGTCAGTCTGAGGCTCTGAAATGATTAGATTTCTTTAATTACCCACATGCAAGTTTAATTTGTGGTAATTGCCTACCCAATTGCATTAAATGCTAAGTAGCATCACTTTCAATTATAAACTGAAACAAAGAAACTTTTTGAACAGTACCAAGTAGGTAAGGCAGCACAATGATCAAAGGAACTCTCTCCTAAATAGCCTTATCTCTCTGGAGCCCTGAAACTGAATCGATCTTCAGACAGGAGACGGTTCATTCATGCCGATAGCTGTAAAGTGCTGGCTACATCAATCCAGTGGACATGTCTCATCAATAAAGGCCCAAGGCTAAATTAGAAATCCTGATTCAGATACCTAAGGTGAATGGAGAGAATGGTAACATCACTTCCAAAGCGCAAATGTTACAAAGCACAAGATAAACCAACTCTGTAGTTCTGTAACACTTCTCCTCAAGAAAATGACTTTTGAACTTTTATGTTTACCATTGCAATTTCTAAGAGGATTTTATCTATTGTTACATGACATGAATAAAAACTAGCTGTTGCAACTTTAGGCAATTTCCAACTGCTACGGATCCAGCCAGGCATTGCTTTGACACACCAGTTTATCAACCGTCGAGTTGGAAATTGTGCTGCAAAATTTGTATCCACGTGCGTGCTTTTTTGGGTGCTAATGATGCTGTCTTGTTTCTGAGATGATTGATGCGTGTATGTTCGTTGGTGGGGTAGGTAGTAGACCTGCATGCCACGTTGGTGAGGATGTTAATGCAGACAATGATAATGCCCACTGAACACATGCAGAGCAGGCAAATTGTGACATCAATCAATGCACAACGCTGTTCGGGACACTTTAGAAGCCAAGAGTCTGACCAAGATTTATTTTATCATCACACGGATGAATATGTTCAGCAACGAGAAGTTTAGTTTAGTTTATTGTCACGTGAACCAAGGTACAGTGAAAAGTTTTTTTTTATTGCGTGTTATCCAGTCAGTGGAATGACTAAACATAATTAGTCTAAAGAAGGGTTTCATAGAAACATAGAAACATAGAAATTAGGTGCAGGAGTAGGCCATTCGGCACTTCGAGCCTGCACCGCCATTCAATATCTTCTTCTTCTTCTTATCGAGTCCACACACAAGATTAGAAGTTGTTCAGCCAGAGCTGAACACACTTCTCGGCATCTGCACAATGGTGTTTGTCTTGCACTTCTTGTGCGTCTTGTGCGTGGTGGTGGAAAGATTGGTTGAAACAGGGCCGCGACGTGAACGCTCTTTCCTTGACCCCGCCATTCAATATGATCATGGCTGATCATCCAGCTCAGTATCCTATACCTGCCTTCTCTCCATAGCCCCTGATCCCTTTAGCCACAAGGGCCACATATAACTCCCTCTTAAATATAGCCAATGAACTGGCCTCAACTACCTTCTGTGGCAGAGAATTCCAGAGATTCACCACTCTCTGTGTGAAAAATGTTTTTTTCATCTCGGTCCTAAAAGATTTCTCCCTTATCCTTAAACTCTGACCCATTGTTCTGTACTTCCCCAACATCGGGAACAATCTTCCTGCATCTAGCCTGTCCAACCTCTTAAGAATGTTGTAAGTTTCTATAAGATCCCCCCTCAGTCTTCTAAATTCTAGCGAGAACAAGCCGAGTCTACCCACTCTTTCTTCATATGAAAGTCCTGACATCCTAGGAATCAGTCTGGTGAACCTTCTCTGTACTCCCTCTATGGCAAGAATGTCTTTTCTCAGATTACGAGACCATAATTGTACGCAATACTCCAGGTGTGGTCTCACCAAGACCCTGTACAACTGCAGTAGAACCTCCCTGCTCCTATACTCAAATCCTTTTGCTATGAATGCCATTCGCTTTCTTCACTGCCTGCTGCACCTGCATGCCTACTTTCAATGACTGGTGTACCATGACACCCAGGTCTCGTTGCATCTCCCCTTTTCCTAATCGGCCACCATTCAGATAATAGTCTACTTTCCTGTTTTTGCCACCAAAGTGGATAACCTCACATTTATCCACATTATACTGCATCTGCCATGCATTTGCCCACTCACCCAGCCTATCCAAGCCACCTTGCAGCCTCCTAGCATCCTCCTCACAGCTAAAGCTGCCCCCCAGCTTTGTGTCATCCGCAAACTTGGAGATGTTGCATTCAATTCCCTCATCCAAATCATTAATATATATTGTAAATAGCTGGGGTCCCAGCACTGAGCCTTGCGGTACCCTAGTCACTGCCTGCCATTGCGAAAAGGACCCGTTTACTCCTACTCTTTGCTCCCTGTCTGCCAGCCAGTTCTCTATCCACATCAATACTGAACCCCCAATACCGTGTGCTTTAAGTTTGTATACTAATCTCTTATGTGGGACCTTGTCGAAAGCCTTCTGAAAGTCCAGATATAACACATCCACTGGTTCTCCCTCATCCACTCTACTAGTTACATCCTCGAAAAATTCTATAAGATTCGCCAGACATGATTTACCTTTCATAAATCCATGCTGACTTTGCCCTATGATTTCACCACTTTCCAAATGTGCTGCTATCCCATCTTTAATAACTGACTCTAGCAGTTTCCCCACTACCGATGTTAGACTAACTGGTCTGTAATTCCCCGTTTTCTCTCTCCCTCCCTTTTTAAAAAGTGGGGTTACATTAGCTACCCTCCAATCCTCAGGAACTACTCCAGAATCTAAAGAGTTTTGAAAGATTATCACTAATGCATCCACTATTTCTGCGGCTACTTCCTTAAGTACTCTGGGATGCAGCCTATCTGGCCCTGGGGATGTATCGGCCTTTAATCCATTCAATTTACCTAACCACTTCCCGGCTAACCTGGATTTCACTCAGTTCCTCCATCCCATTTGACCTCCGGTCCCCTGCTATTTCCTGCAGATTATTAATGTCTTCCTTAGTGAAGACAGAACCAAAGTAGTTATTCAATTGGTCTGCCATGTCTTTGTTCCCCATGATCAATTCACCTGTTTCTGACTGCAAGGGACCTACATTTGTTTTAACTAATCTTTTTCTCTTCATATATCTATAAAAACTTTTGCAGTCAGTTTTTTATGATCCCTGCCAGTTTTCTTTCATAATCTATTTTCCCTTTCCTAATTAAGCCCTTTGTCCTCCTCTGCTGGACTGAATTTATCCCAGTCCTCTGGTAGGCTGCTTTTTCTGGCTAATTTGTATGCTTCATCGTTTGTTTTGATACTATCCCTGATTTCCCTTGTTATCCACGGATGCACTACCTTCCCTGATTTATTCTTTTGCCAAACTGGGATGAACAATTGTTGTAGTTCATCCATGCAGTCTTTAAATGCCTTCCATTGCATATCCACCGTCAACCCTTTAAGAATCAATTGCCAGTCTATCTTAGCCAATTCACGTCTCATACCCTCAAAGTTACCTTTCTTTAAGTTCAGGACCCTTGTTTCTGAATTAACAATGTCACTCTCCATCCTAATGAAGAACTCAACCATATTATGGTCACTCTTGCCCAAGGGGCCACGCACAACAAGACTGCTAACTAACCCTTCCTCATTACTCAATACCCAATCTAGAATAGCCTGCTCTCTCATTGGTTCCACTACATGTTGGTTTAGAAAACTATCCCGCATACATTCCAAGAAATCCTCTTCCTCAGCACCCTTGCCAATTTGATTCACCCAATCTATATGTAGATTGAAGTCACCCATTATAACTGTTTTACCTTTGTTGCATGCATTTCTAATTTCCTGTTTAATGCCATCCCCAACTTCACTACTACTGTTAGGTGGCCTGTACACAACTCCCACTAGCGTTTTCTGCCCCTTAGTGTTTTGCAGCTCTACCCATATCGATTCCACATCCTCCAAGCTAATGTCCTTCCTTTCTATTGCGTTAATCTCCTCTCGAACCAGCAATGCTACGCCACCTCCTTTTCCTTTCTGCCTATCCCTCCTGAATATTGAATATCCCTGGATGTTCAGCTCCCAGCCTTGGTCACCCTGGAGCCATGTCTCCGTGATCCCAACTATATCATAGTCATTAATAGCTATCTGCACATTCAACTCATCCACCTTATTACGAATGCTCCTTGCATTGAGACACAGAGCCTTCAGGCTTGTTTTTACAACACTCTTACCCCTTATACAATTATGTTGAAAAGTGGCCCTTTTTGATTTTTGCCCTGGATGTGTCTGCCTGCTACTTTTACTTTTCACCTTGCTACCTATTGCTTCTACCCTCATTTTACACCCCTCTATCTCTCCGCTCACACATTTATGAAACCCTTTCCCTTTAACTCCATCCTCGACTATCCCATTTGACACCCCAACCCCCTTATTGAGTTTAAAACCACCCGTGTAGCAGTGGCAAACCTGCCTGCCAGAATGCTGGTCCCCCACCTGTTAAGATGCAATCCGTCCCTTTTGTACAGTTCCCCCTTACTCCAAAACAGATCCCAGTTATCTAAGAATCTAAATCCCTGCCCCGAGCACCATTTCCTTAGCCACACATTCAGGTCCCGTATCTCCCTGTTCCAGCTCTCGCCAGCACGAGGAACTGGAAGCAAACTGGACATAACAACCCTGGAGGTCCTGCTTTTCAGCATTTTTCCGAGCTCTCTAAAGTCACGCTGCAGAATATTCATCCCCTTCTTTCCGACATCATTTGTGCTGACATGCACTACCACTTCCGGCTGTTCACCTTCGCCCTTGAGGATTTTCTGCACTCTGTCCGTGACATCCTGTGTCCTGGCACCAGGAAGGTAGCACACCATCCTCGAATCCCGTCTGTTGCTGCAGAAACCCCTGTCCGTACCTCTCACAATGGAGTCTCCCACTACAATGGCGTTGCCTGACGTTGGCCTCTTTGGTTTTGGCTCAACAGCCCTATTCGCTTTGCAAGCCAGTCCGCCGCTCAGTGTAATAACGTCTTCTGTCCCGACAGCTTCTTAGTGGGTGAACCTGTTCACAAGAGGTACAACACCCGGGGATGTTTGCATTCCATGCTTCCCTCCCTTTCTCACCGTCACCCACCTTCTCCCTTCCAGTACCTTAGGTGTAACAATCTTACTGTAGGACTTGGCGAGGAACGACTCAGTTTCTCGGACGAACCTGAGGTCATCCACTTGCTTCTCCAGTTCCCCAACACGGTCCTTCAGGAGCTGTACCTGAATGCACTTTTCACATTTGTAGCAGCCAGAGGCACCAGCAGTGTCCTTGACCTCCCACATACTGCAAGCATCACACTGAATCAGCTTGCCTGACATCTCCTTCTTTCGTCTCTCCCTCTCCAGCGTTTTGCGCAGCCTCCTCCCCTCAGCCTCCTCGCCGAAGACTCACACTTTTCTCACAGGGCACTTCCCTCACAAGGCCGCTCACTCACTGTCACTCACTAAGAGCCGTCTTGCTTATATTGACTGATAAATTGCCTAATTTACCAATTTGCAAACCAAATTCCTCCGTTTTCAACTGTTTTCCCCCTCTGACTCACTTCTAACTCTCCTCCCACTTGGGCTAGTGCCAATCAGTGTTTTCTCCTGCTTATCTTTCTTGCTGTTGCTTCCAAATCAACAGGAGCTCTGAGTAAAGTCTGCCTGTGCTTTGCCACTCCCTTTCAACTGCTTTCCCCCTCTGACTCACTTCTAACTCTCCTCCCACTTGGGCTAGAGCCAATCAGTGTTTTCTCCTGCTTATCTTTCTTGCTGTTGCTTCCAAATCAACAGGAGCTCTGAGATGTTTCGACCTGAAACATCACCCATTCCTTCTCTCCAGAGATGCTGCCCATCCCGATGAGTTACTCCAGCATTTTGTGTCTATACACAATTAGGATCAAG
Source organism: Amblyraja radiata (assembly GCF_010909765.2). Classification (NCBI taxonomy): domain Eukaryota; kingdom Metazoa; phylum Chordata; class Chondrichthyes; order Rajiformes; family Rajidae; genus Amblyraja; species Amblyraja radiata. The sequence continues at coordinate 49,388,190 of NC_045964.1, read as the reverse complement.
TATAGACACAGGATAATGAGAATGACATGTAGTGCAAGATACAGTCCAGTAATGTCCAAATAAAAATAGTCCAAGGATCTCCAATGAGGTAGATGGTGGCTCTGGATCGGTCTGGTTGGTGATAAGATGGTTCATTAACTATAACTGTAAGATTAACAGTTAACTGCGTTACTTGAAGGATCAAGAGTGTTTAATTGTCATAGGTACCAACAACAGAACAATGGGATTATTACTCATAGAGTAAACAGGCCTATAAAGACAATACATAAGGTCATAAGGGATTGGAGTAGAATTAGGCCATTCAGCCTAAGTCTACTCCACCATTCAATCATGGCTGATCTATCTCTCCCTCCTAACCCCACTCTTCTGCCTTCTCCCCATAATCTCTGACACCTGTACTAATCAATAATCTATCTATCGCTGCATTAAAAAATATCCACTGACTTGGCCTCCACGGCCTTTTGTGGCAAAGAATTCCACAGATTCACCACCCTCTGACTAAAGAAATTTCTCCTCATCTCTTTCCTAAAAGAATGTCCTCTAATTCTGAGGCTATGATCTCTAGTCCGAGACTCTCCCACTAGTGGAAACATCCTCTCCACATCGACTCTATCCAAGCCTTGGATCACACATGGATAATATACAATAAACTAAAAATCAATACTTGTGCAAAAATACCCAGTCTTTACTCCATAGTTGAGATTAATGTTGAGTGGTGTTCAAGAGCCTAATGGTTGGTGGGAAAAAGCTATTCTTGAACCTGATGAACATGGTTTTAAGACCCCAATACCTTCTTCCCATCGTTAGAAGTGAAATGAAACAGGGTTGTGTGGAGCTTTCATGACGCTGGTTGCAGTTCTTCCAGGACCAACAAAATGAAAATTCCTGGTTTCATGCAGGAGATTTAATACACTCCATTGTTTTACATTCAACAAAGTGCTGGAACTCAGCGGGTCAGGCAGTATCTGTGGAGGGAATGGACAGGCGATGTTTAGATCAGCACTTTCTTCAGACTATTGTGAATCAATGGCTGCTGTTCCCACATAATTTTATAACCCCTGAATAATCGCTAACAATATTTACATTAGTTTTTATATCTCTTAAGGGCCTGTCCCACTTTGGCTATTTTTATGCGACTGCCAGCGACTGTCATAGTCGTAGCAGATCGCCGAGAAAATGGCGACTGGACCCCCCTTCGACATAAAATTTGAAATAGAATCATTACTTTAACAAAAAAAAACGTCGTCAGCACTGGCGGCAACCTACGTCACCTGGCGATAACCTATGTTAACCTGGCGATAACCTATGTTAAACTGACGCCAACTACAACTGCACCTATGTCAGGAGAAGTCAAGCTACCCTCATTGGCGTCACACCCATTGTCGCCGACTGTCTCCGAAAAATTTTCAACATGTTCTACGACTCTTTGGGCAACTGAGTTGACTACTCACGACCATACAGGCGACACCCCGGCAACCATGTGGCGACAGCCTAGTCGCTTGTAATCGCCTGTAGTCGCCTAAAAATTAACCTAAGTGGGACAGCCCCTTTAGAGAGTCTTATTGCAATACTGGATGCTCTCCAGAATTGTGGGCATGACCTGAGAGATACTGCAAACACTGGAGTGCTTTATCCAACCTCCAAGACTTCTTTGCAACCAGGCGTACCTTGACTTGGGTACATAATTCAGCATTCCCATTGGGACATGGTGTGCCTGTGAGATTGAAGAAGCATGGAGACAGGAGAGCAGATTTCACTTTATTATTAATATACAGGATGAGGGTATCACTGGCAAGAATTGCTTTTATTACCCATCCCTAATCACACTTGGGAAGGAAGAGGTGAGCTACTTGGTGAATTGCTTCATATTTTAGCAAGGACAAAATTGCTGTTGTGATGACCTGTTCACCATGCATCTCCAGAGTGTTGGCGAGTTAGGTTATGAAATACTGATATATTAGGCGGCTGCATATATGACAAAATACCATCTTACCCTAAAAATATTGCTACAAAAGGTTTCTCAATGTTTTTTTGTAATATCAGATGTGCTTAATAACATACTGTAGCGGCCTGGACGAGGTCAAGAAAAGGCGAGGCGCCAGGCAGGTTCAAAACAGTAGTCTTTAATCACACAGCGAGAGCACACACCAGCGAGGGTCCTCAGGAAACCCCGTGGCAGACCCCTCAATCGGCGAGGGGAATGATCCAAGGAGTGGCCTACCCCCCAGGGACCGCCACAATACCAAAAGTCTACCACAGTCAGACCACTGGCATGGTCTAATTTTCAACATGGCGTCCAAGATCCATTTTATGTGTAATATTAGCATAAAAAGGAATATTTTCCAGTGCAAGTATAGGTCTGCCTCATAAAAACAAACATGACACTTGAAAATCAATTAATAGGAACCACAGTATAACAATGCCCATGTTGTAGCAATGTTACAACATTTTGAGATTTTAAAAATCAAGTCTGCAATTTATCCCATCAGATAAAGCATAAAAAGAAGTTTAATTTGACAACTAATTCACTTTCATATCTCAAGTATTAAAAAAGTTATGGCCATTATCATACTCAGAAATTAGCATCTTGTTCCCTATTGATTTTCTATGGACATAACAAAAAAACTGTGATCGTGGACAGTCAAAAGCCCATAACTTTCTTAACAATTAAGAGAACTGAATGAAATGTTCAGTTATCATAGATTGAAGCATTCTGAAACAAATATAAAACAATCTTACTTGGATGACCTGAAATTAAAGCATATAATTAGTTAGTTACCCAATTGTAGCTAATTCCAAACTTCAATTACTAGATCTAAACATCTATCCATTTCTTAAGAAAAGATTAACATTTTTAAATAGCCTGTGTCCAAATAACATTCACAAAGAATTCACAATAAAACATGATTTTTAAATCTCATTTACATTAATTTATAGGCCAAATGGAAGGGATTTAGTATTCAATTGCTGTAAATTAATGGCCATTTAAATCAGCTTTCGAGTGGGATCCTGTGGAACGCGCTGGTTTAGAACGTTCCCATTGCGGTAGATTTGTACCCCAAATGCCCAGAAAAATACTGCGGGATTTAATGGGGCCCCAGATTAGCTACTCGCAACATAAACTTTGTATAAAGGGATCTTAAGAAGCCCTTTTTAATGTAAAAATAAACAAGCTACCTTCCGTTGTCCCCTGTATAAGATCCGTCCCGTTGTTGGCGGTCGAGGGTTTAGAGGTTAATTTTTAACTCACTATAATAATTAAATAAACCCTTTAAAAGTAAAAATAGCTCCAGTGAAAGAATCTCCCAACGATTTTTCGTCACCAACTAACTAGGCTGAACAAGCTCGATTTGAACAGCCTAGGGAAAATCGCGTATTAAACCCGCCCCCCTCTAAATGGCGCCATAATCGCACACATGGGCTGGGACAGATCTGCAGCAACGCTTAAGGTAGGTTTTGCAACATACCTACATGTTGTGAATTTGAAATATGCTCTTGAATGAAATTGTCATTGTTATTTGTGTACAATTTGCTTTGTCTTATTATATTTCTTAACATTTATTAATTATTTACTTTATTAATTAAATGACTTTACGGTTTGAATCTTATCAGGCCTGACCATGAGTACTAACATCGTAAACCAAGAGACTTGTCCCATCTGCCATGAAGACTTAGGCGATGCTTCTGATGTGGTTGAAGTTCGCCAGAAGGGAGCTGATGAAATCAACAGTGCGAGTGTGCAAAGAGGGGATGATTTAAGGGCTTGTCCCACTTGGGCGACGACATTTAAGCGACAGCCTTAAAAGAGGTTGTCGTGTCGTGACGCGTGGTGAGGCGTGGTGATGCATGTAGTGACGTGCGGTAACGCACGGTGCTTCCCTGTCGCCCCAGGATTTTGCAATGTTCAAAATCCTGGGGCGACATTTGGGTGTCTCATCATGTCATGCGCCCTGTCACACTCTGAAGTATGCTGTCCTGTGGGTGACGCCCGGTTAGGGTTAGGGTTAGGGTTGGGGTTTGGGTCCACAGATGGCCTGTAAAATATTCTTCATTCAATGCATAGATTTTAAACATTAATATATTAAAATTAATACAATAAAAACAATTGTGCAAATGAAAAGATGTCTGAGTCGTTCAGTTTTATTTGTAGATGTATTGGTCCACTTCCAGATCCGATCACCGTCTCTATAACTTTTCACAGGGATGGATCCGACTCAGACATCTCAGGGATGGATCTGACTCAGACGACTCAGACATCTTTTCATTTGCACAATTGATTTTATTGTATTATATTTGTATTGTATAAATTTGCATTGCATTGTATAAATTTAATATATTAATGTTTAAAATCCATGCATTGAAGGAAGAATATTTTACAGCCTCAACCCTAACCGGGTGTCACCCACATGACAGCATACGTCAGCGTGTATGTCGTGCAGCTTGACGATTTTGCGGGCGTCAGTCACCGACGCTCTGCAGTCGCCCAAATGTCACCCAAGTGGGACAGGCCCTTTAGTCGTTTTAGCTGGTGAAAAAGTGCACTCTAAATGTCGAAAGCGGCACATCAATCCAAAATACATTAAAAGCCAACATGGAAAGAAAGGAGAGCCAGCAAAGAGAAGTGTCAGAGTATCATCCAGACCTTTTCAACAGCCAAATGGATTGCCTTTTCTGTGGAACTACGGTAATACCAGGAAGTGGAGGCTTTAGTTATGTAAAGATCAATGAGTTAGTGAATACCATTCTTGAGTGTTGTGACAGTCGTTCAGATGAATGGACCTTCACTGTGAAAGGCAGGATTGAATATTATGGCTGCGATCTACATGCTGCGGACTGTATTTACCATCACTCGTGCAGTGGTAATTTCCGGCCTGGGCTTCGCACATCACTACAGTTACAGAATGTCGCAGAGTCAAAGCACAGAAAGTCTGGCCGGCCCATAAACAAAGATCAAGAGCAGGCATTCATGAACATTTGCTCTTACCTAGAGAACAATGATGAAGAACAGTTGACAATTTCACATTTACGAGATAAAATGAAGGGATTTCTGAAAAATACAGATTCTGTACCACTTGGAAATCAATACCTTAAGGAGAAATTGAAAGAACAGTATGAGGACAATGTTCATTTTAGCTGAAGGGGAAGGCCTCAATGATATAGTGACCATGAGGGAAAAGACTCTCTGGATGCTTTCAAGAGAGAGCTGGATAGGGCTCTTAAAAATAGCGGTCAGGGGATATGGGAAGAAGGCAGGAACGGGGTACTGATTGGGGATGATCAGCCATGATCACATTGAATGGCGGTGCTGGTTCAAAGGGCCGAATGGCCTACTCCTGCACCTATTGTCTATTGTCTGTTGTCTATTGTCTATTGACATCACAGATACTGAGGCCTTATTTCAACACCCAAGCAAAAGACGAAGAATCATAGAAACAGGCGATCATTGAAACAGCGGCGTGACTCATAGGATTTAAAGAAGTAAACAATAAAAGCCATTAACAAAATGAACACCATAACCCAAATTACTAACTGACATCTCATGGGTTCTCATTGTTCTTTCAATAATTTCCAAACCATTTTAGTTTTCTGTTTTTTTACATGCTTTGATAAAGCATGAAGCAGTGAAAGTTTTGCTCATCTCTGACTAATGCTTGTGTGCACGATCAGTACCAACAATCATGCACATTTGATATACTTCCATGTGACAGTACATCACGCAAAGCTTTGCACAATTATTTGCTTCGTGCGCATTCAGTAAAATGGGCCAATGACACTGGGCCCGTGTGGCATTCCGCGCATCAGTATAGCAATAAGCTGATCTTTTCCGACAAGGCAGTTCAAGGTCAGACCAGTTCATCTGAATAATTTTCTCTAGAGCTCTGGACGCATCACCCACATCATCTCGTCTCACCAGGACAAAGGACTGCTGGCTGCTCACTGTGCACTAACAGGAGTTATAGACTAGGTGGAGGGATGCTTCAATAGGTGCATAAAGGCCTGGGCATTTGCCTTGAGCTTTTTCTGTTGTTTAGTTCTGCAGCTTTTAGTGCAAGTAATGTTTAGTTTAGTTCAGACATACAGCACGGAAACAGGCCCACTTTGGCCCACCAAGACCGCACGTAAACACTACCCTACACACACTGGGGACAATTTTATATTTATGCCAAGCCAATTAACTAACAAACCTGTACATCCTTGGTGTGAGGGAGGAAACCGAAGATCTCGGAGAAAACCCACGCAGGTCACAGGGAGAACATACAAACTCCGTACAGACACCACAGATAGTAGTCAGGATCGAACCTGATCCTCAGCTCGTTGGTCTTACTGAAGCTCCAAGACTGTTGTTCTGGCACCATTCAAACCGACGATCGATCTCTCTCCTAAACTGACATATCATTACCCATAATGTTACACTGTTCTATAAATATATTTTCGATAAAACTATTTTCAATCCTGACCTTTGTTGAGTTTACACATGCCGGCTTGTTAGTTAATTGTCCTCTGCATATTGCTCCTAATGTGCAGGGAGTGTATGCAAAAAAGTAGGATAACATAGAACTAGTGTGAATGGGTGATCGATGGTTGGCATGGGCTCGGCAGGCCAAAGGGTCTGTTTCCATGCTATATCTTTCAATCAATCTATCAAACCCAAGGCATAATACTGCCAAAACTGGATTTGGGAAATAAAAACAGAAATGTTGCAAATACTCAGTAAGTCTGGCAGAAAATGAAGGGGGAAACCAAGATAAATATGTCTGAAATGTTAAGTTTCATTCTCTGCTAATGCTTCCTGATCTCCTGAATATTTATTATATTTTTTGGTTTTATTATATTTTGACCCAAAGACCATTTATCTGTTTTCACTGCCGTGAATATAAGAGATGAGCAAAATATCTCATCCTTCTTGGAAACTACTTATTTCTACATATCAGTTTACAATGACATTTGTAGAGAGTGATCTGCATTGTTGAACGACGTGGTGCTAAATATGTTATCTTATGATTTTAGGTGTTGGTGCCTGCTTTACGTTTCCAAATCTGAAGCAACATTTTTCTCAGTCTCAAATCTTTAACAGGAAGAAGTTATAAATAAAAAAGTGCATAATGCCAGCACAAAATGCTAAAAAAAAATCTAATGTAGTTTGGTTGAACAATGCTCTGAGTGAGTACCATTTCTGAACATTGTTATACCAGCCAGAGAAAGGCTCGAAATGTTTTGCATCTCAACAGATCTTTGCCATTCGATAATAGAAGCTGTACTCGGAAAGGGATGGCTATGATAAGGAAGAAAGGAAATAACCAGGATGCATCTTGCGTGTGTTCGAAGAATAGTCATTGATTAAAATATTAGCAGGAAGGGGGAATAGTCCTCTTGGGGAGGTGCCTTGGAGATCCCTCCGAAAGAGATTCTGAACATGGATCTGAACTGGGATTTGTAGTCCTTACCCTGTGGGGCTCCACCTAGCTTCAAGAAACCACCAAATGGCTGTAGTAAATGGGTGATGATGTAAGACAAGTGTCTTAGAATGGATCCTTGTTCCTTTATGAAATGAAACCAGGGATGGACTAGCAAATGGGTGGCACAGCTTGTAGAGCTACTGACTCACAGCGCCAGAGACACGGGTTTGATCCAGATCTTGGGTGCTGTCTGTGTGAAGTTTGCACATTCTCCCTGTGACCACGTAAGTTCCCTCCGGGTGCTCCATTTACCTCCTGCATCCCAAAGACGTGTGGGTTTATAGTTTGATTGGCCTCTTTAAGAAATGTCCCTTATGTGTAGGAAGTGCATAGGAAATTGGGATAACAAAGAACAACTGTAAATGGGTGATCAATGGTCAGAATGGAACAGTGGGTCGCAGGACCTGTTTCCATGCTTTGCCTCTAAACTAAAATAGTAAGATTAAACGAGAACTTACCAGTTTGAAGTTTGATCTGTATTTTATGAGGAGTTACGATGAGGGATTACGTGAAGAACCCGCTCAGCACGCATGTGCGGCATACTTCAAAGCAGCGGTGTGGAATCACAGATAGACACAGTTATTGAAGTAAACATAGTAAAGAAAATGAGACATCAGTTTAACATTTTGACCCATATTAATGAGTGTGGGAGCGGAGGGCACGTAATCCCTCATCGTAACTCCTCATAAAATACACATCAAATTTCAAACTGGTAAGTTCTCGTTTAATCTTACTATTTTACTTCGGAGTCACGTGAGTGACTACGTGAAGACTTCAAAGCTCTGTGATTTCAAACCGTGTAACAGGTATTATTTCACGCACTGCCGAAGTCCTTGAGGGAGGAAGTGTGTTATCGTAATCAACCAATGAATCTGTTTGTAGAAAAACACAATGGTATTTTTTAACAATAACAACAAAGAAATTAAATTGCTCCCCTGGGCTTAAATTAAATATTTGCAGTCTGTAAAATCTTTTCTGCAAATAAAAGAGGTTTTGCCAACGGCTTATTATAAAATTTCTGAACGGTCTTTCCCCCGACCATCCTGCTGTAGCCAGGATGTGGTCTATAGGCACGTCCATTCTTTTAGCCGTCGACGTGGATGCTGCCCTGGTGGAATAAAATTTGTACATGTTAGTGTTTATCCCAGCAGCTTTTAGCACCTGCTTGAGCCATTTCGAAATGGTTTGGCTCGTCACCCGACCATAAGGTTTTTTATGACTGACCCACAAGGCTTTTCATCCCCCTCGAATATTTTGGTTGTGTCTATGTAGGATAGTAGGTGGGTCATGGCACATAACCGTGGTTCTGGCGGGTAAGCCCGGAATTCCACGACTGGATTAGGTGTTCCTGGTCTGCTCTGTTTGATCAGTCCCTGGATAACGACAGATATCTGGTCTGGAGCTGTGAGCATGCTGTCCAGTCGCAATAGGTGTAGTGACTGGACCCTCTGTGCAGATACAAGTGCCATCAACATGAGTGTTTTGAGCATAGATTGTTCCAGGTTGAGGGATCTGGCTGGTGGCTATCCCCTGAGGTATGTCAGAACTACACTGACATCCCATATATGGGTGTACCTTGGTCTAGGGGGTTAGAGTTGTAAATACCCTTCATTAGTTTGACCACCAGCGGGTGGGACCCCATGGCCTGTTGTCCTGGAGCTGGTTTTAAATAGACAGGCAGGGCAATTCTAGCTGTGTTGATAGCTCTGTAGCTGAGTCCTTCATCGTGGTGAAGGTTCGCCAGGAATTCCAGTACGTTGGTAACTGTAGCGGTTGAGTAGGTGGTCCCTGTATCCAAGCAGTACTTCTCCCATTTTTTGATGCTGGACAAGTGCTGTTTTTAGTGGATGTTCGGAGGGATGCTGACATGGTGTCGACGGTTTGTTCTGATAATCCCAGCCCCAGAAGTGGTTTGTGCAGAATCTGCAACCCAGGAGTTTGATTTGTTCATGGTACGGGTGGCTTGTGCCCGACACTGGGTGTTAATAACTCTGAGTCACTAGGGAATACCATCGGAGTTTCAACAACCATGTCATGGAGTATTGGGAACCATGGCTGCGTAGGCCAGTCGGGTACTATCAAAATACCTGAAGCAGAGTCCATTTGTATTGTACGTAGTCCCCAACTGATGAGGCAGAAGGGAGGAAATGCATAGAAGAAGAATTTCCCCAATCTAGCGCGAACGTATCTACTGCTGCTGCCTCAGGGTCTGGTTCCCAAGCGACATACATAGGTACCTGGTGATTTAGCCTTGATGCAAATAAATCGATATCTGGCGTGCCATATTGCTTGATGACTTTTGCAAATTCTTTGGGCTTTAACATCCATTCGATGTTTTCATAAAAGTTATGTGACCTGGTGTCTGCCACTGTATTTAGCTTACCTGGCAGGTAAGTTGCTAATAGCCAAATTCACCGGCATCTTCAACTCATCCCTCTGCCAATGTACAATGCCCCAGTGCTTCAAACAATCTACCATCATCCCTGTGCCCAAGTCCAACACATCATCCTGCCTCAATGACTATAGACCGATTGCCCTTACATCTGTGGCCATGAAGTCATTCGAGCGCATTATTCTTGCTCACCTCAAAACCAGCACTTCCTCCAATTTGGACCCACACCAATTCGCATACAGAGCCAATAGGTCAGTGGAAGACACAGTCAATCTGGCCATTCATCACACTCTGCAACACCTGGAAACCGCCAACACGTACGCCCGCATCCTGTTCATGGACTTCAGTTCAGCATTTAACTCCATCAACCCGGTTAAACTCTTCCATAAATTAACGGACATGAACATCGACCCCTGCATCTGTCACTGGATCTACAGCTTCCTTTGGAACAGACAACAGAGGGTGAAGATACATAACACAATATCTCACCCCCTGCACCTCAGCACAGGAGCCCCTCAGGGCTGCGTCTTGTCTCCCTGGTTATTCTCACTCTACACAAACCAATTCACATCCCAGCATAGTTCAGTTAAAATTTATAAATACGCAGATGACACAACCATCATAGGTCTCATCTCGAACAATAATGAAACAGAATACCGCACTCAAACACACAAAGCAGTCACTTGGTGCACAGATAATAACCTCTTACTCAACACATCAAAAACACACAAACTCATCATTGATTTCAGACGTAAGGCACAACCCAAGACCCCCCTACTCATCTCAGGCGAACCCATATCCACCACTGACTCATACAAATTTCTTGGCACTCACATAAGCAATAATCTCAAATGGAAAATCAATTCAAATCACATCTACAAAAAAGCCAACCAAAGACTCTTCTTCCTCCGCCAGCTCAAGAAGTTTAGAGTAAGGAAACACCTCCTAATCAAATTCTACACAGCCATCATCCAAAGCATGCTCACTTCATCAATTACAGTCTGGTTCAGCAGTTTAGACACTCACTCCCGTAATAAATTACAACGCATAGTTAACAAAGCATCCAAAATCATCAGCACTCCCCTTCCATCAATAGAATCACTCCATCACAAACGGCCTGTGTCAAGGGTGAAGAAAATCATCTCTGATCCCTCCCACCCAGCTCACCACATCTTCCACCTGCTGCCATCAGGAAGGCGCTACAGCTCACTGTCCGCCAAGGCATCTCGATTTAAAAACAGTTTTTACCCACACGCAATCCGAATTCTGAACACACTATGATAACAGCACATATCCTCCCCATGCATGTACTGTATATTGTATGATGTTGTGTTTTATGTTATGTTTGACGGGAATCAGCCTACCTTGTAACATCCTGTACTGAACCTGAATTCCACCAGCTTGACTGTGTGGTCATTAAATAATCTAATCTAATCTAATCTAATGTCTTTCGACACACCATTGCCAAATTGTGTTGACCAACTTGTCGCATGATACCGATTTTATGCCGCCTATATGGTTAATGTAGGCCACCACCGTAGTATTATCTATTTGTAACCGTACATGCAAGTGATGTATATTTGTGCATATGCTTTTAACCATAAAAGTCACCCAACATCTCTAGATAATTAATGCCCTCTGTAAGTGGTAACGATGACTCTGGGTTAGTCCATCTACTACTTGTGCTGGATATAGAGTTAGTTGCTCCCCAGCCTTGAGCACTGGCGTCTGTTTGGATAACTAACGTAGGGTTAGTGATGATAATAGGGTTGAAACTATGCCAAACGTTTTTTGCCCACCACTGTAGTTCTGATATTGCTTCAGTGGGTAACTTTATGACACGATCATAATGACCTGTGTGTCGTTTTGGTGCCTGTACCTTTGCTCTTTGTAAGTTTTGACAGTGCAAAGGTCCGAATCATTAAATTGTTGCATGATTGTGCCAATTCAACTGTTTTGTCTCTTGGCAATGTTACAGTCACGTAGACTGAATTAATTGTGAAGCCCAAGTAGTCCATGATTGTGGATGGCTTCAACTTAGATTTATCTGGATGTAAGACAATCCCAGGGTTTCGATTAACTGTTTGGTAGCTGATACAGCTAACATAGTCAATTCCATGGTCTTGCCTATTATTTAAGATATCATCAAGATATGCCAAGACAATATGTTTTTGTCTTCTGAATATTGTCAGAGCTGGTTTTGGTATCTTGGTGAATAATCAATGGCTGATGTGAACCCATTGGGTAACGCTTTAAACTGCCATAGCTGCCCCATCCAGGTAAACTTCAGGTATCTGCGATGATCCTTGTGAATGGTACTAAATAGTAAACATCTTTAAGATCAATGCTTGCCATGAAGTATCCTTTGGAAATTAGTTGTTTGGCAGTAACAACCATTTCCATTTTGAAATGTATATACTTAACAATCATATCTAGTGAAGTTAAGTCAATGATGATGCGACATACACCATCTTTTTTGGGTTTAGTGAATATATTTGATACGAATTCCAAGGGTTCATGTTTTCCCATGATACCCTTTGTAATTAGTCTCACCAGTTCAGCTTGTCCCTCTCGTTTCTCTAACGGAGAGGGAAAATACCCTCTGGGGTGAATGTTGAACAGGTGGCAATATTTCTAGTATGAATTGTATTTTATATCCACTAATGCCATTGAGTATATACTGATCACTCGTGATAGACTCCCGTGCTTCTTAAAACAGGTGTAATCTCCCGCCTGTTAGTATTAAGCCCCTATTTTCTAAATGCTGGTAGGAACCAGACACACCTACCTCCATGTTTATGGGTATTGTTCTGTTTCCTGCCGGTCCAACGAGTCTTGCACGTCGTTTGACGTGGCGGTGATGTTGGGGGGTGGCGCATTTTCCATGGGGTCCGCTATGGGCCCTGGTCTAAAGAAGACTTCCGGGGATAGAATGCGGACCCCGAGCTTTACACCAGTCCCATATGGTAGACGTCGACTGATGGACGCGATGGGGTGCTGCTGCTTAGGAATTATTGTTTTTGGTTTGCTCGTCCCGGGCCTGCCCTCGTGAGACCGAAAGTTTTTTAAAGCCTCTTCCATATCCTTCATATGCTTTGTGAGGTTTTTGCCAAAGAGCAGTGGGTCTGGCTCAGTGGCTGGGGTATGCACAACCCCGCAAATTTAGGATTTTATGGCAGGTTTTATGATTTGTTTACGAAGGTTGTGGTCATCTCCGTATTTGTCCACGGAACGAGCAAACGATGTGATGGCTGACGTCAGGAGCCTGAGGATCCGCTGCAGTTTTCTAAAGCCTTATTGACCACCTCTCCTGTAGGGGCCTGTTGGAGAGGTGGTTAATGCTGGCCGCTGGTTTGGCCTTTAACGGCCTCCTGCACGTGGGGTTGCCACGTAGCGGTCCACCACACCTAGCAGCTCTTCCTGTTCCTGCACCCCTTGCATACTCCCGAGATCTTCAGCCATCGTCCCCTCTTCTTGACCAGCCCAGTCCTGGTCACCAAAGCTACCCTCGGGTAAGGAGGAAGCAATGGACAGTGCAGAAGGCACTGTGGAGGGAGTGCCTGAACTCCCCCCTGCGAGAGCGCCCCTCATGAAGCGCGTCTCGCTGGAGCTCCTGCTCCAGGAGCCGCTCCAGCGGCTCAGGCGGCTGTCTCTCCCCCGGGCGGGTGGAGAGACTTCCCCATCCGATAAGTCGGAAGCCACCGGCCGGACGCCTCTTCCGTGGCTTTACTTCCAGCCCGCTGCTCAGGCGCTAGCGGGCTGGGCTCGGCACGGTGTCGGGGAATAGCGGAGCGCCCGGTAAGCGGTCCTACCGCCTTGTTGCTGCCCCCCCCCAGATGGAACACTCCTCCGTGGAGTCGAGCGGGGAACAGGTCTTTTCAGGCGGCTGTCTTTCCCCCCGTGCGGGTGGAGAGACGTCCCTGTTCGACAAGTCGAAGCTACCGGTCGGACGCCTCTTCCGTGGCTTGCTTCCAGCGTGGTGTCGGGGGATAGCGGAGCGCCGGGTAAGCAGTCCTACCGCCTTGTTGCTGCCCCCTCCCCAGATGGAACGCTCCTCCGTGGAGTCGAGCGGGGGACAGGTTTGTTCTAGAACCTTTCTTCTCTGCCTGACAGCAGAAGGCTCCCTGTGAAAGAAAAACCCGACCTCAGAGCTTACCTGACGGTCCGTTCTTTCACCCCGTAGCGGGAGCGCCTGACTCCCGATGCGCCGCTGTTGCTCTGCTGAATGTAATGCCGCGCATGCGTGCTGAGCGGGTTCTTCACGTAGTCACTCACGTGACTCCAAAGTAAAATAAACTCAGGCTATTATTGAAGCGTAGTGAGTTTCATCAAGAGGCACGAGACATCTCTTAGGCACAGTGATAGAGTGGCTACCTACAACATTTGTGTGGAGTTTGCACGTTTTCCTGTGACCGTGTGAGTTATCTCTGGGTTCTCCAGTTTCCACCATCTTTCCAACAATGTGCAGATTTGTAGGTTAATTGCCTTCTGTAAAAAAAAATGTCCCTAGTGTATAGGATATAACGAGGGTATGGGTGATCATTGATCAGTGTGGACTCGGTGGGCCAAATGTAACTCTAAAAATGCTGTAACTCTAAAAATGATTTTTTTTAAATAATGAAAATAAAGTGCCTGTGTAATAATTGTCTCACATTGAGCTAGTGGCATGGTTGAACCTGAACTGTCTGATCACAGCTATCGTTTGTATTGCCATTACGGATAGTATTTATCGGCAAACAACATTCAAAATGTTATGAGAAGATTTTGTCCAGCTTATACATTAACACAAATGTGACATAAACTGACGTGTGGCTTCATCATATGCAAAATCTCCGAGTTATTGGCATTATCAAACAGCTCAATGTTTCCTCTCATGAATTATTATGGCATCTGAGCTTTTCAATGTATCAAGGTCTTCTTACACATTTCAGTCTGCCTGTTATCATGTATTTACTTTTCAGCTAAACAGGGCTTTCTAATAATGTATGTCATTATGAAAGTAGAACCCAGAGGAAAAATTTCATTAGAGCAGTCTTAGAAAGTCAAATTTGGGTTCCACAGATAAAGGAATAGTGTTCAGATTTGCTTCATCTCAAAATTATTGTTGCTTCAAACAAGTTTTATACAATGCCTTTGCCGCAGAATAATACCAGTGCACAAAGGATGATAGGCAATGATGTTATTCGATACTCACATTAAATTGCTTTCATTTTTGTCACAACACTCTTCACAGTAGCTTTATAAGCTTTGCAAGCCCATCACCACAAATATTTAATCCTCCAGGATTTTCATCAATCATAGTTCATAACAGCTGCTTTTCTCACTGGACCCTGTCAAACTATGAAATGCACTGAAGGTTTTCTGAGAGACATATGTTTTGTCAGACTTGCAAGCTTCCACTACTATTATTGCTAACATACAGTACATTGTGCATTTCCTCCACTCTGCTTTTCCTTTATCTTATTACTATTAACCTTTTACTCTCCTCCCTCCCTCTGTGAACCTCATCAAAAGACATCACAACTGTCTTATTAAAAGCCAGAGAAAAATCTGAAATGCTTCCCTGTTCAGAAATAGGAGTGGGAGCTCATGTATGTGGATAGAGACTCAGATAAAGCGCTCTTAACTTCAAGGTCACCCTGAAAGTTCTTTAGCCACAATGAAACTACCTCAACCTTATTACGATCACTACATGTCTGAATTGCACCGAGGAATTTCCATTTTCTCCAGAAACAATTCAATATGGCACGGTAGTGCAGCGATAGAGTTGCTGCCTTATGCCCCTGTCCCACTTAGGAAACTTGAACGGAAACCTCTGGAGACTTTGTGCCCCACCCAAGGTTTCCGTGTGGTTCCCGGAGGTTGCAGGTGGTTGCCGGAGGTTGCAGGTAGTGGAAGCAGGTAGAGAGACTGACAAAAACCTCCGGGAACCTCCGGACACCGCACGGAAACCTTGGGTGGGGCATAAAGTCTCCAGAGGTTTCCTAAGTGGGACAGGGGCATTACAGCGCATGTAGCACTGAAGACCCGAGTTTGAACCCGACTACAGGTGCTGATTGTATGGAGTTTGTACGTTCCCCATGACTGCGTGGATTTTCGCCGAGATTTTCGGTTTCCTCCCACACTCCCCACCAGACTGGCCGAGAAGCTACTGGAATTAGGGCTCAACACCCCCCTGTGTGCCTGGACCCTGGACTTTCTCACCACCAGGCCCCAGGTAGTCAAGATGGGAGGGAATACATCGAAGTCCCTCACCCTGAGCACAGGATCCCCCCAGGGCTGCGCCCTCAGCCCCCTACTGTACTCCCTGTACACACATGACTGCGTGGCCAGGTTCAGCTCCAACTCGATAATCAAGTTTGCTGATGACACTGTGGTGGTGGGCCTGATCTCAACCAACTATAAACCATTGTGGGCTCCAATTATCCTTGGTCATCGGTGCTGGAATAGTTACTTCCCCTCAGCCATCAGGCTATTAAACCTGGCTCGGACAAAACTCTGATTATTACCAACCACTTTCTGTTATTTGCACTATCAGTTTATTTATTCACGTGTGTATATATTTATATCATGGTATATGGACACATTTATCTGTTTTGTAGTAAATGCCTACTATTTTCTGTGTGCTTAAGCAAAGCAAGAATTTCATTGTCCTATACAGGGACACATGACAATAAACTCACTTGAACTTGAACTTGAACTTGGCTCTGATTTGTTCTGAGCCATTTCATACCTCTAGTTTCCCTCTCCCCCGACTCTCAGTCTGATGAAGGGACCCAAAGGGTCACCTATTCCTTTTCTCCAGAGATGCTGTCTGACCCGCTGAATTACTCCAGTATTTTGTGCCTAATCTCATTTTTTTTTCTTGACCCAAACCGCCAGCTCTGTTTCTCTCCTCGCAGATGATCCAAGCACCAGTGCTCAGCATCTTTTTGTTTTGGATTTTAGTATAAGCAGCTATTTTTTAATCCCAGAAGATAGATGTATCTGCTCAGCTGCACGCATTTCACAGCGGCTCACAAGGCTACAGTATCAGAGCTTTCACAGCAGAAATCCTGAGAGATGTCTGCTCACAGCACGTTAACAATCTGCATACATTTCTGATGCTTAATGAGGCCATTGCACATCTTCCGTGAGGGCAAAGAAGTTTCCCACAGGGATATTGAGTTCATTAATAAATGTGTAAGATATGTGCTTGTTCAGTTTCCCAGTATTCCTGTAACTGATCCACGTGATGTGGTCCACCCAACTGCTCAGAAACCTTGCTAGCTAAATTAGATCATGCTGGAAAATGTGTGCAATCATTGTGACATCTGGTCTGGTTTAGGCAGTGAACTAAATTGGTGCAGTCTGCTTCTTGTAATGATCTTGGTATTCAGCCAGCACTAACTATGCTCTTGCTTGCTTTATCACCATGCTTGCTTTATCATGGTCACTGTGTGCTTGCCCCTCGATGGTGCTCGTACTGCCTGTCTGTCTATGAGACACTTTTTCAGCCAGAGAGCTGTGAATCTGTGAAATTCACTGCCACAGAAGGCAGTGCAGGCCAATTCACTGGATGCTTTCAAGAGAGAGTTAGATTTAGCTCTTAGGGCTAACGGAATCAAGGGGTATGGAGAAAAATGCAGGAGCAGGGTACTGATTTTGAATGCTGGCTCAAAAGGCTGAATGGCCTACTCCTGCATCTATTTTCTATGTTTCTATGCCAGGCCAAAAGGATGCAATCTCCATCTGAGGTCTTCTATTTTCAGGGCCTGTGGCCGCTCAAGGTTCTGCACTTCTGCTGAACATCAGAAACCTTCCACCAGTCAGATTTCAGCTGCTGGGGGAACGAGGTCAAAGCACAGAAAGGTAAGGATCCATGGAAAGTAGGACGAAGGAAATACACCCTGGTGTAGGAACAACTGGTTATTCTAGATGCTTTGAGTTCAAGGCAAACTCCTTCAATTCCTGGCATTCCCTATAAGTGTTAGTAAGTCTCTCTTGCTCTGATTCATGTGTTGATCACCCATCCTCCAGTTTTATTAGCGGACATAGTGTTGGGCACAATCACCCTTTCCTTGTCCTAGATATCACATTGGAATCACATCAGCATCTTGCGGGCATCAAAGAATGAGACCATATTTCATCTTCCATCTGGGCACTCTGTAGACTTCAGCAATATTCATATCTAGGAGTTTCAACCCTTTTCCTATCATTTTTTAATCTGAACATTCACACACTCTCTTTCTGACTATTTTTCTTGTAGTTGTCGCTAGATTTCATTTCTCATCACTCATTGATGCAGGTCAGTGAGAGTCACTCCTATATAAGTCATGCATTAGTTGATCTTATTGGGCCTCCGTGGCCATGGCATATTCTGATGATACAGTCTATGCATTGTATTCTGATACTGGCTCCTTTCCATGATAGCAACCTATGATTCTTTCCTTCAACCCATTGTTACAGTCAAATCTCTTCAAGGGTTAACCACCTTTCCATACCATTCTGAAGGGTGTTAAGCACACAAAGGGAGCAAGCTACACTACTTTCAAAAGCTGACATGCATATGTTACTTTCTGCATTAGATGCTTTGCCAAGGCAGATGAGGGGTGAAAATAGGCTGTGCAGGAATGAGAAGCTCCACAGGAGAAAAAAACTATGAAGCTGGTTGAGAAGGTGAATGCATATTATTAGGCTGCTGAGGATCTACAGTCAAGTCAAGTCAAGTTTATTCGTCACATACGCATACGAGATGTGCAGTGAAATGAAAAGTGGCAATGCTTGCGGATTGTGCAAAAAACTACAAAACAGAATGGAACAGAATCAGTAATTACATATTTGTGGGAGATAAAAAAAGAAGAAACAGCAATTTAAAATGACACCACACAACAGTAAATTAGTACAGTATGTTGGTCCCTGGTGAGATAGGAGTTTACAGTCCTAATGGCCTCTGGGAAGAAACTCCTTCTCATCCTCTCTGTTTTCACAGCGTGGCAACAGAGGTGTTTGCCTGACCGTAGCAGCTGGGACAGTCTGTTGCTGGGGTGGAAGGGGTCCCCCATGATCTTGTTGGCTCTGGATTTGCACCTTCTAACATAGAAACATAGAAACATAGAAAATAGGTGCAGGAGTAGGCCATTCGGCCCTTCGACCCTGCACCGCCATTCGATATGATCATGGCTGATCATCCAACTCAGTATCCCATCCCTGCCTTCTCTCCATACCCCCTGATCCCTTTAGCCACAAGGGCCACATCTAACTCCCTCTTAAATATAGCCAATGGCCTCAACTACCTTCTGTGGCAGAGAATTCCATAGATTCACCTCTTTCTGTGAAAAATGATTTTCTCATCTCAGTCCTAAAAGACTTCCCTCTTATCCTTAAACTGTGATCCCTAGTTCTGGACTTCCCCAACATCGGGAATAATCTTCCTGCATCTAGCCTGTCCAACCCCTTAAGAATTTTGTAAGTTTCTATAAGATCCCCCCTCAATCTTCTGAATTCCAGCATGTATTCTGATGTATAGTTCCTGCAGGCGGGAGAGTGTAGTTCCCATAGTGCGTTCGGCTCTCTGTAGAGCCTTCTTGTCCTGGGCAGAGCAGTTCCCAAAACAAATTGTGATGTTTCCAGACAAGATGCTTTCCACAGCCGCTGAGTAGAAGCACTGGAGGATCCTCAGAGACGCTCTGAATTTCCTCAATTGCCTGAGGTGGTAAAAGCTCTGCCTTGCCTAATAACGTGAGGTTCCTGGAGGTTCCCGGAGGTTTTGGTCACTCTCCCTAATGGTCGAAAGTGTTTTCCGCGTAGTCGAGGCTTATTCTATGTTCCTGTGATTATTTCAACAAAATCAAAACCGGCCTCGACTAAAAATAGGTTGCCGTTTGGTCGAAGCCAGTGGAGTGGGGTTGCTATTCACTTACAGGCAGTCGAAGGCAATCTCCTTTGCTGACCGTCCATTTTGATTGGCTCATTGGAGTTTTTAGCAAAGATCCTATAGGATCTTTGGTTTCCAGGACCGAGAAGATCCGCCGGAAGGTAAAATGCCCGCTAATTTTATTAAACTTCTTAAAACTGTCTCCACTCCTTCTCCTCCCCTTCTCTCCCCTTCTCTCCCCTTCTCCCCCTTCTCTCCCCCTTCTCTCCCCCTTCTCTTCCTTTCTCTCTCCCCTTCTCCCCCCTTCTCTCTGCTTCTCTCCCCTTCTCTTCCCCTTCCCTCTCTTTCTCTGTCCTTCTCACCCCTTCTTTCCCCTTCTCTCCCTCCCGCGCTCTAGAAAGGACTTACCATGCTCTGTGGCAGCCGTTTAACTTCCTCTTCATCGCACAGACAGCGCTCCTCCACTGTCCCTGGCCCCCACCTTTGCGATGTGTTTGTGTGTGTGTGTGTGTGTGTGTGTGTGTGTGTGTGTGTGTGTGTGTGTGTGTGTGTGTGTGTGTGTGTGTGTGTGTGTGTGTGTGTGTGTGTGTGTGTGTGTGTGTATGTGTGTGTGTGTGTGTGCAGTCGGTAGCAAAGATCCTGTAGGATCTTTGGTCAGTAGATGCAGCTCACGCTTCGGTCGAGGCATTCCAGGCGAGTGACCAAAACCTCTAGCGACTCATGGAAACCTTGGGTGGGGTGCAAGGTCACCAGAGGTTTCTGTTCAGGTTTCCTTAGTGGGACAGGGGCATTACTCACCAGTGCGGCAGTGTATGATGTCCATGTCAGATCCTCTGAGATGTGGATTCCCAGGTATTTAAAGCAGCTCGCCCTATCCACAGTTATCCCCATTTATCCTCAATGGTGTGTACGTCCTCGGATGTTGTGCCCTCCTAAAGTCCACGATCAGCTCCTTAGTTTTTTTGACATTCAAGAGGAGGCTATTGTCCTGACACCAGAATGCCAGATCAGCCATCTCCTCCCGGTAGACCTTCTCATCATTATCGGAGATCAGGCCCACCACCACAGTGTCAACAGCAAACTTGATTATCGAGTTGGAGCTGAACCTAGCCACACAGTCATGTGTGTACAGGGAGTACAGTAGGGGGCTGATGACGCAACCCTGGTGGGATCCTGTGCTCAGGGTGAGGGACTTTGATATATTTCCTCCCATTTTGACTCCCTGGGGCCTGGCGGTGAGAAAGTCCAGGACCCAGGCACACAGGGGGGTGTTGAGCCTCAATTCCAGCAGCTTCTCAGCATGTCTGGTGGGGACTATCGTGTTGAAGGCTGAACTGAAGTCTATGAACAGCATCCTCACATAGGCCCCCTTCTGGCTGTCAAGGTGAGACAGAGCGGTGTGCAGAACCTGGTGCGTCGGCTGTGGATCTGTTCGGACGGTATGCGGATTGTAGCGGGTACATGTTGCGAGGGAGGAAAGCGCAGATGTGTTTCTTGACCAGCCTTTCAAAGCATTTCAAGACTACCGAGGTGAGGGTAGTCATTCAAGCAAGCTGGGGAGGCATATTTTGGTACAGGTACAATGATGGATCTTTTGAAGCAGGCAGGGACCACGGACTTGGCCAGGGAGAGGTTGAATATTGTAGCACAAGACTTAAGTGCTCGCCCCGAGATGCCATCTGGGCCTACAGCTTTCCTCCTCACGTCGTGCTCGGATAACGAGAATGTGTGCACATCCCCAGCAATGGACCTCCCTCCAGCTTCGTTAGCCAGCACGCTGTCGGTGTTGTCGTTAGCCGGCAAACCTGGGGTGATGTTGCCCATCTCGAAACGAGCGTAGAAAGTGTTCAGGTCATCAGCTAGGGAGGTGCCGGCACTTCCGGTTGAGAGGGGGCTGCTCCGGTAGTTGGTTACAGTCCGTAGCCCCTGCACAGGCGCCTGGTGTCCTGCTGCTCCATCTGTGTCTCCATCTTGTCCCTGTACCTCCTTTTTGCGTCCTTCACCGCCTTTGCAGTCGGTAGGACTCTACCTTGTAGACGTCCATATTTCCGGATGCTAGGCCAGAGTTGTAGGCAGCGGTGCGAGCAGAGGGACCTCGACAAATTAGATGAGTGGCAAAGTGACATATGGAGCATAATGTGGCTATATTAAATGTAAAATTTAAATATCTCTATACCTGTAAAAGTCTGACCTTGTGTGTGTGTGTGTGTGTTTGTCTGTATTCATTGTATCTTCCTCAAAACGCTACGCGCTAACGCTTACATTTTTACGTATTCTTACTCACATTTTCACTTCCATGACCGCATCAGGTTCACTTCAGATTTCATGCTCTATTTCAAAGGTCATTCGTGAGTGAAGTTTAAAAAAAAGCCAAAAGCCATTCTCACAGAGAGCCTTTTCCCAGCAGCTTCAAATGATGATGTCACAATGCTGCTCACAGTGCAACTGTCGCAATTGGCTCTCAAGCCACGATCACATCACAATGAGGCGTTGCCAATGGTAACCGCAGCAGAAGGAGAGGTTTCCAAAGGCAAGCACTGTCAGATGGAGGGCAATGAGCCTCATGCCTGTCTGCTTCAAACGGATCTTGATTTGGGGCCCTCTAAAATTGAGGGGCCTCTGCTTGATCTGTTTGGACACGGCAGGGAGTGGGGAGGGCCGATCGGGGGGGGGGGGGGGGGATTTGCTCCTGGGCCTGGCCACGATGCCCATTCACGGGTTCCCCTGCCTTGTCTGTGGGTTTGATTACAAAATCTGGATTGGTTTCCAGTGAGTGGAGTGGTGCTCATTCATAATGGACTAGGTCAGAATGAGGGAGGGGAGTGGAGAAATCAAAGTAATCATTCTTCTTCTTATCGAGTCAACATCAAGATTAGAAATTGTTCAGCCAGACCTGAACAAACTTCTCGGCATCTGCATACAATGGTGTCGGACTTGCGCTTCTTGTGCTTCTTGCGCGTGGTGGTGGAAAAATTGGTGGAAACGGTCGCGACGTGAATGTTCTTTCCTTGACCCCAAAGCAGTCATTGAGTCATCATTAATTCACGAAGAATAGATCAAGGGAGAGGTCGTAGTAGGAGTGGGTCCAAAAGATTGGGGAGACTGGAGAAAGTGTCATGGGTCTTGGGTGAGGATTCCTGGCCAAAGAAATGCACATAAAGGTGGTGAAAGAAAAGAGTTTGACTTCATGTTGGGTCTGGAAATCATTGAGTTGCGTTGTATGGATGTGAAGATGATAACTGATTGCTTGAACTCAAAGAAGATGAGATCAGCGTACACAGTGAACAGAAGGAGGAGTTAAAGTGGGGGGAAGGTATGGGGTCAGAAGAAGGTGAAGGGACAGAGGGCTTAGAAGGTGTGCTGGAAGTCATGATTTGGGTAAGTTTGTGTTCTTTGATGGTTGGTGTCCCTGGTGACTACGTTTGCAGGAAGTGTGTACAGCTGCAGCTCCTGGCGGACCGCATTGAACGATTGGAACTGCGGCTGGATTCATACTGGAGCATCCACGATGCTGAGAAAGTTGTGGATAGCATGTACAGCGAGTGAACGGGTGGCCAATAGCCAGCAAAGCAGTAGGCAGGTAGTGCAGGAGTCCCCTGCGGTCATCTCCCTCCTAAACCAGTGTACCATTTTGGATACTGTTGAGGGAGATGGCTCATCAGGGGAATGTAGCAGCAGCCAAGTTCATGGCACCATGGGTGGCTCTGCGGCACATGAGGGGGGGAAAAAGAGTGGAAGGGCAATAGTAATAGGGGATTCAATTGTCAGGGGAATAGATAGGCGTTTCTGCGGCCGCAACGAGACTCCAGGATGGTATGTTGCCTCCCTGGTGCAAGGGTCAGGGATGTCACTGAACGGCTGCAGAACATTCTGGAGGGGGAGGGTGAACAGCCAGTTGTCGTGGTGCATATTGGCACCAACGATATAGGTAAAAAAAGGAATGAGGTCCTACAAGATGAATTTAGGGAGCTAGGAGATAAACTTAAAAGTAGGACCTCAAAAGTAATAATCTCTGGATTACTACCAGTACCACGGGCCAGTCAGAGTAGAAATAGGAGGATATTGCAGATGAATACGTGGCTTGAAAAATGGTGCAAGGGGGAGGGATTCAAATTTTTAGGGCATTGGTACCAGTTCTGGGGGAGGTGGGACCAGTACAAACAGGACGGTCTGCACCTGGGCTGGAATGGAACCAATGTCCTTGGGGGATTGTTTGCTAGTGCTGTCAGGGAGGATTTAAACTAATGTGGCAGGGGGATGGGTACAAGAGCAGAGAGGCAGGGGGGTGTAAAATGAAAGTAGAAGCAATAGGTAGCAAGGTGAAAAGTAAAAGTGGCAGGCAGACAAAACCAGGGCAAAAATCAAAAAGGGCCACTTTTCAACATAATTGTATAAGGGGTAAGAGCATTGTAAAAACAAGCCTGAAGGCTTTGTGTCTCAACGCAAGGAGTATTCGTAATAAGGTGGATGAGTTTAACGTGCAGATAGCCATTAATGATTATGATATAGCTGGGATCACGGAGACATGGCTCCAGGGTGACCAAGGCTGGAAGCTGAACATCCAGGGTTATTCAATATTCAGGAGGGATAGAGAGAAAGGAAAAGGAGGTGGGGTAGCGTTGCTGGTTAGAGAGGAGATTAACGCAATGGAAAGGAAGGACATTAGTTTGGAGGATGTGGAATCGGTATGGGTAGAGCTGCATAACACTAAGGGGCAGAAAACGCTGGTGGGTGTTGTGTACAGGCCACCTAACAGTAGTAGTGAAGTTGGAGATGGTATCAAACAGGAAATTAGAAATGCGTGCGACAAAGGCAAAACCGTTATAATGAGTGACTTCAATCTACATATAGATTGGGTGAATCAAATTGGCAGGGGTGCTGAGGAAGAGGATTTCTTGGAATGTATGCGGGATAGTTATCTAAATCAACATGTAGAGGAACCAACGAGAGAGCAGGCTATTTTAGACTGGGTATTGAGTAATGAGGAAGGGTTAGTTAGCAGTCTTGTTGTACGTGCCCCCTTGGGCAAGAGTGACCATAATGTGGTTGAGTTCTTCATTAGGATGGAGAGTGACATTGTTAATTCAGAAACAATGGTTCTGAACTTAAAGAAAGGTAACTTTGAGGGTATGAGACGTGAATTGGCCAAGATTGACTGGCAATTAATTCTAAAAGGGTTGACGGTGGATATGCAATGGAAGACATTTAAAGACTGCATGGATGAACTACAAAAATTGTTCATCCCAGTTTGGCAAAAGAATAAATCAGGGAAGGTAGTGCATCCGTGGATAACAAGGGAAATCAGGGATAGTATCAAAGCGAAGGATGATGCGTACAAATTAGCCAGAAAAAGCAGCATACCAGAGGACTGGGAGAAATTCAGAGACCAGCAGAGGAGGACAAAGGGCTTAATTAGGAAAGGAAAAATAGATTATGAAAGAAAACTGGCAGGGAACATAAAAACTGACTGCAAAAGTTTTTATAGATATGTGAAAAGAAAGAGATTAGTTAAAACAAATGTAGGTCCCTTGCAGTCAGAAACAGGTGAGTTGATCATGGGGAACAAGGATATGGCGGACCAATTGAATAACTACTTTGGTTCCGTCTTCACTAAGGAAGACATAAATAATCTGCCGGAAATAGCAGGGAACCGCGGGTCAAAGGAGTTGGAGGAATTGAGTGAAATCCAGGTTAGTCGGGAAGTGGTGTTGGGTAAATTGAATGGATTAAAGGCCGATAAATCCCCAGGGCCAGATAGGCTGCATCCCAGAGTACTTAAGGAAGTAACTCCAGAAATAGTGGATGCATTAGTAATAATCTTTTAAAACTCTTTAGATTCTGGAGTAGTTTCTGAAGATTGGCGGGTAGCAAACGTAACCCCACTTTTTAAGAAGGGAGGGAGAGAGAAAACGGGGAATTACAGACCAGTTAGTCTAACATCGGTAGAGGGGAAACTGCTAGAGTCAGTTATTAAAGATGGGATAGCAGCACATTTGGAAAGTGGTGAAATCATTGGACAAAGTCAGCATGGATTTACGAAAAGTAAATCATGTCTGACGAATCTTATAGAATTTTTCGAGGATGTAACTAGTAGCGTGGATAGGGGAGAACCAGTGGATGTGGTGTATCTAGACTTCCAGAAGGCTTTCGACAAGGTCCCACATAAGAGATTAGTATACAAACTTAAAGCACACGGCATTGGGGGTTCAGTATTGATGTGGATAGAGAACTGGCTGGCAAACAGGAAGCAAAGAGTAGGAGTAAATGGGTCCTTTTCACAATGGCGGACAGTGACTAGTGGGGTACCGCAAGGCTCAGTGCTGGGACCCCAGCTATTTACAATTTATATTAATGATCCGGATGAGGGAATTAAAGGCAATATCTCCAAGTTTGCGGATGACACTAAGCTGGGGGGCAGTGTTAGCTGTGAGGAGGATGCTAGGAGACTGCAAGGTGACTTGGATAGGCTGGGTGAGTGGGCAAATGTTTGGCAGATGCAGTATAATGTGGATAAATGTGAGGTTATCCATTTTGGTGGCAAAAACAGGAAAGCAGACTATTATCTAAATGGTGGCCGATTAGGAAAAGGGGAGGTGCAGCGAGACCTGGGTGTCATGGTACACCAGTCATTGAAAGTAGGCATGCAGGTGCAGCAGGAAGTGAAGAAAGCGAATGGTATGTTAGCTTTCATAGCAAAAGGATTTGAGTATAGGAGCAGGGAGGTTCTACTGCAGTTGTACAGGGTCTTGGTGAGACCACACCTGGAGTATTGCGTACAGTTTTGGTCTCCAAATCTGAGGAAGGACATTATTGCCATAGAGGGAGTGCAGAGAAGGTTCACCAGACTGATTCCTGGGATGTCAGGACTGTCTTATGAAGAAAGACTGGATAGACTTGGTTTATACTCTCTAGAATTTAGGAGATTGAGAGGGGATCTTATAGAAACTTACAAAATTCTTAAGGGGTTGGACAGGCTAGATGCAGGAAGATTGTTCCCGATGTTGGGGAAGTCCAGGACAAGGGGTCACAGCTTAAGGATAAGGGGGAAATCCTTTAAAACCGAGATGAGAAAAACTTTTTTCACACAGAGAGTGGTGAATCTCTGGAACTCTCTGCCACAGAGGGTAGTTGAGGCCAGTTCATTGGCTATATTTAAGAGGGAGTTAGATGTGGCCCTTGTGGCTAAGGGGATCAGAGGGTATGGAGAGAAGGCAGGTACGGGATACTGAGTTGGATGATCAGCCATGATCATATTGAATGGCGGTGCAGGCTCGAAGGGCCGAATGGCCTACTCCTGCACCTAATTTCTATGTTTCTATGTTTCTATGTTGATATCAGAAAGAAGTGTAAAAAGAGCTTGTTGCAATAACAAATGTGACAAAAAATAAAGTGGAGCTGTGGGTCACAACTAGGTTTGAGACAGAGTACTTCAATATTGTTGTAAAACAAAGTTAAAGGTATGCATGTATCGATGCATGTCATTGAATGTGGATCTGAGAGTGCCATTAGAACACTATTTTGTGTAACCTGAACCTTTGAACCTGCCTAATACACTGGATGGTTCTGAATTGTGATGGGTTAAATCTGAGTTGAAATCTGCAAGAAATAAGTGAGACCCAAAGACATTTATTGATAAACAAAGTGGCTGTAGAAGTGAGTTTTTGGCAGATTCTTATCTATGATAAGATTCTATTCTTAACTTTCTGGTGCCTTTCCCCACAGTGGAAATGTTTTGATTCTGCTGTGGGGGGACGTTTGTGTTGAACTCTATAATATGTTGTGTCCATTATTTATTTATTTTTTTTAAAACCTTTTTCTATGGTTTGCAATGGAACTTATTATTTAATTTATGTGAAGCACTTTGGGGTCAATGCAAGTTGACTTAAAATGTGCTATATAAATAAAGTTTACTTACTTACTTACTTACTATGTCTAGGGAAGAAATTGCAAGCAGTGAACACTGTGAAAGAGACTTCAATCCCATCAGAGAGGAGGGGGACTTCTTGAAGGTCAGTTTGTCATGAATAGATCAAAGGAGAATAAGGGAGGGAGGGGGGCAGGGGATAGAGGAGGAAGAGGCAGAAGGAAAGTTTGACTCCATGTCAGGCTCAGAATTCATTAAGGCGCTGGTGTTAGATCTAAAACCAAATATCATGGGAGACTTTCAATTTGCAAACATTTACGAATCTTAACATGAGTACTTCACTAACTGAGTAGTCGAAATTTAGTTACCAGTGTGTATTTTATTAATGTTTCTAAAATATAATAGGAAATTTGAAACTTGCACTTCATGCCGGTGGCTTATTTACTTTATATTGGCACATTGGCAATTAATATTGGCATCTTAAACCCCAGGCTGCCGTGCAAATTAAATAATCAAACGGCAGTCAAACCATCAAGTTAACTAATAATTAACAAGCAGACATTCCTTTAAAAAGGCCCACTATTGGACAGTGTACAAGGGAGTATTTATTTCATATGGACCCAAAGTTTTAGCAGAGCAACCCAGACACTATAAATATCTTAAAGCTAATCACTTACATAGAACAATGAATGGTACAGCACAAATTGAGCCCTTTGGCCCACACAGCCGTTTAACATGATGACAAGTTAACCTAATCTCCTCTGCCTGCACGTGATCCATTCCCCCTTTCCCCTGCATATCCAAACAAACAACAGAGGTCCCAGCACAGATCCCTGTTTGTTTCAAGGTTGTTTTTGATGTATGAGAACATTTATAAAGGAGGCCCTGGGTGCCACAAGTACATTCACATTGAGTTATAACTGGCCATTCATCATCGCTGCACCTGAACCCTGAAACGTCTTACCCAACAATTTTAGGAGGGACCTTCACCACAAGTGTTACAATGGTTCAAAAAGATCATTATCCATCAATTTGGAGGACAATAAATACTGCCTTTGCTGGCAACAGATCTAAGAAAATAAGATAAATGCCTTATTTTGACTAACAACCTTTTTATTTTCTTAAAACCCTCTAAACCCTCTATGAGTACATGAGAAGGTTAAATCAGATTATAGTTCAGCTTTCACACTTAATTGGTATAAACAACGGCAAAAAAATTATTAATTTAGAGAAGGAAATAAATAAAAAATTAAATAATATGATGCTATTGAATCAGATGTTATGGTACTGACAAACTTGTTTTAAAATTAATTAGTTAGCTGGTCAAATTTTATTAAATTCTTGCCAGACTTTTCTAAGACATAAAGAAAGCAAATGGAAATACCATTTTTTAAAATTTGAACAAATTTGGTTGAAAGAGATTAAAATTATATTTAAATTTCCAGGATCAGTCTCTAATTTTTACTTGGTCAGCAACAAAGCAGCAGCAATAAATATCCCAGTGATTTTCCTGCTTCACAATTGAGTAATCCAACCCGGTAGATAGAAACAAAATGCTGGAGTAATTCAGCGGGACAGGCAGCATCTCTGATGAGAAGGGGACATGACTTGAGAATTAAGGGACAGAAGTTTAGGGGTAACATGAGGGGGAACTTCTTTACTCAGAGAGTGGTGGCTGTGTGGAATGAGCTTCCAGGGAAGGTGGTGGAGGCAGGTTCGTTTTTATCATTTAAAAATAAATTGGATAGTTATATGGACGGGAAAGGAATGGAGGGTTATGGTCTGAGCGCAGGTATATGGGACTAGGGGAGAATACGTGTTCGGCACGGACTAGAAGGGTCGAGATGGCCTGTTTCCGTGCTGTAATTGTTATATGGTTATATGGTTATATGGAATGGGTGATGTTTCGGGTCAGCAACTCTCTTCAGATTTGAGTACGAAAAAGGAATTTGTCCCGAAACGTCACCCATTCCTTCTCTCCAGAGATGCTGCCTGTCCCGCTGAGTTACTCCAGTATTTTCTGTTTATCTTCGGTGTAAACCAGCATCTGCTTTTCCTTCCTACACAATTCAAACCTATGTGCTTCAAAGGGAACAGGAGACCTATGTGAACGAATAACACAGCAGCATGGTTTTTCAACAAAGATTACTGAATCTGCATTGAGAATAGTTTTTTAACTGGGAAATATGAAGTAGCTTTAGATGCCATGCAAGGTAAGACATCAGGGATTAAACGAGGAAATGTATTTTCTCTCTGACATGAACAAGTTATGAAATCCATAGTGGCGAAATCAAATAGACACAAAATGCTGAAGTAACTCAGCGGGTGAGGTAGCATCTCTGGTGAAAAGGAATAGGTGACGTTTCGGGTCGAGACCCTTCTTCAGAGTCAGGGAAGAGAGAAACAAGAGATATGAAAAAGTACATAGAACAAATTACTCCAGCTTTTTGTGCTTACCTTCAGTGTAAACCAGCAGCTACAGTTCCTTCCTACACATTTGATGAAATCCTATTTCAATGCCATCCTATTATGACAAATGTCCACTATTAATAAATATTAATTACTTATTATAAATAAGTTTTATTTATTACTTGGAGTTTATGGTTAACAAATTGGCAAGTTAGATTTTTTAGACTATGGATATACATTGCAGAAACAGACCCTTCGGCCCACTGAGTCCGTGCTGACCAGCGATTCCCATACACTAACACTATCTTACACACGAGGGACAATTTTACAATTTTACCAAAACCAATTAACCTATAAGCATCATAAGATCTTAAGTGATAGAAGCAGAATTAGGCCATTCAGCCCATCAAGTCTCCTCCACCATTCAATCATGGCTGATCTATCACTCCCTCTTAACCCCGTTCTCCTGCGTTCTCTCCATAACTGACACCCATACTAATCAAGAATCTATCCATCTCTGCCTTAAATATATCCACGACCTTGCCCCCACAGCCTTCTGTGGCAAAGAATTCCACAGATTCACCACCCTCTGACTAAAGAAATCCCTCCTCATCTCGTTCCTAAAAGAACGGCCTTTAATTCTGAGACTATGACCTCTTGTCCTAGTATCTCCCACAAGTGGAAACACCCTCTCCACACCCAATCTAGTCAAACCTTTCACTATTCTTCCACCAAAACCTTTCACAATGTTTTCACCAAAAACATGCATGTCTTTGGAGTGTGGGAGGAAACCGGAGCACCCAGAGAAAACCCACAAGGTCACAAGGATAATGTACAAACTCTGTACAGACAGCACCAATAGTCAGGATCAAATCCAGGTCTCTGGCGCTATAAGGCAGCAACTCAACCACTTGCGCCATTGTGCCGCCTAAAGTTCTAATAAGAAATCTGTTGGGCAATCTCATAGTTTAGGTAGCTCAAACACAATTCACCGAGTTTTGCATTAAACGTTCTTATAGAGATGTAAGAAGGTACTGCTTAACTTTCTTTGTAATAGCGATTGCTCACCATTATTCCCAATATAAATCTAGAGTCATACTGCATGGATACAGGCCCTTCAACCCACCAAGTCTGCAACAAACATCAAGCGCCCTAATTATACTAATCCGGCGCTAATGCGATTCATATCCCACCAGGGAGGCACGTTGGCGCAGCAGTAGCGTTGCTGTTTTACAGTACCAGAGACCTGGGTTTGATCCTGACTAGGGGTGCTGTCTGTACGGAGTTAGCATATTCCTCTGTGACAGTGTGGGTTTTCTCCAGGTGCTCCAGCATCTACCCACACTCCAAAGACTTACAGGTTTGTAGGTTAATTGGCTTCGGTAAAAATTGTAAATTGTACAATAGTGTGTAGAATAGTGCTGGTGTATGAGGATCGCCTGTCGGCGCAGACTCGGTGGACCAAAGGTCCTATTTCCGCTCTGTATCTCTAAACTAAACTAAACAAAACTGGTTTCAACACCTTCCATCCTTTATTTTGCCACTCACTTGCACTCTAGGGTGATTTACAGTAGCTAATTAATCTACGACCCACATATCTTTGGGATATGGGAAGAAACTGGAGCTCCCAGTGGAAACCACAGTCATAGGAAGAATATGCAGACTCCATAAAGACAGCACCAGGGGCTAGGATTGAGCCAGTGGCTCCACTCGCTCTTCCACAGTGCTGCTCACGTGTTCTACCTGAATCTAGTGGCAGAAAATCTACTAGTGATGATTAACAACTTTTAAATAATTTTAACTTAAAGGGAAAGCTGGTGTTGTGTTCTATTGCTTTCAGACATTGAACTGAAACCGTATCATCAACAAAAGCTAAGTTCAGAAATTTCGAAGTTGATGAGATTTTTCAACAAGATTTTCAGATTAATTTTTTAAAAGTTATCTAAAACTGAAGGAAAAAATAGATCAATCTTGATGATGTAGTAAATTATAACTTCCCCTCAGGAGGATTATCTAAAACGCAATAGCTGAAGTTATTTAAGAAAAGAGCATTAGAAAAGAACCAAAAGTGTAATAATTGTGCAACTTATAGTAAGATTGGGATAATGCCACAATGTAGCACAAAATGATGAAGACATTTGCTTAAGAATCACCAACGATTAAGTTTCATCCACATAAAATTGTAAGATGTGAACGATTATTGGGTACCACGAGAAAGGCCACTGGTCAGGTCCTTTGGAACCCATATCACTCCCACTCCACACTGGGTTGATGGATCAAAGAAAGACCAGTCCAGAAGTGGCTCACATCAATGTAAAATTAGAGGTACCACCATTGCTTCTCCTTAGAAAGCTGTGAACACCATTATACATGCCTGTCCGCAGAGAATCACAAACAAATTCCATACCTTCTCCAATCCTAGTTTAATTCCAGTTAACCTTATCTTTTTGTTATGCTGAAAGACCCATCTCTGTTTCCACAACACGCAAGTAAAATAAAAAATTAACAATGTTGAACACTATCCACCTATTTCTTTGCTCTACACTGGCCAGACCACTTTAGACCAAGAAAAGTAAAAAAAGAATACTATTGACATGCTCGTGTCTTAATGCCCGAATCAGCGAAAAGCTGCTGGCTCAAAGAATTGCAACTGGTGTACTTCCATCTCAAAGGTATAGAAACAAATTATGGCAACACTGTAAAATGGCGACTGAACATTAGCTACTGCATGTGGAAATTAGCACTCAATTATTTTTTTACAATTTTTTTAATTTATTTTTTTTAATTATTTTTATTAGAAGTACGGTAAATTACAATAATACACAACACATATATCTTAATACATTTTTTGTACCGCTTCGTTTTTTTGAGCTTTAAGAAAAAGATAGAAGTAAGGAAAGTAAAGAAAGTGCGCAAGAATCGTGAAGTGCAATAGAGTGTTGGGAAAAGAAAGCCCCTTTGAAAAGAAGTTAGAGAAGGAAGTAAAGTAAGAAAGTAGACCCTAGAAAAGAAAGAAAAAGAAAGTAGGAACAATCGCTCTATTATAACATTAAACTCCGCAGACTGGCGACTGAACATTAGCTACTGCAAGTGGAAATTAGCACTCAATTATTTTTTTACAATTGCCAGCCTTATTGGTATGACTAGTGAAAAGTCAGTCTTACCAAGCATGTCAATAACTGTAAATGTCTCATGAACAAATAAAAGGCATTATAAAGGGTAACTCTGCTGGACCAGTTATGATAGAGTTAAGTTAGTGGGTCATAGGGGATCATGACAGAAGCCACCTCGTGACGATCACCGGAAACAATGACACGATGCACTCTGTGACGCGTCGAGCAACCAATTCTGTCAACAAGAAAGCAGCGAGAGAGAAAACGGGGAATTACAGACCAGTTAGCCTGACCGGTGGTGGGAAAGATGCTGGAGTCAATTATGAAAGAGGTAATAATGGGGCATTTGGATAGCAGTAAAAGGATTAGTCCAAGTCAACATGGATTTATGAAAGGGAAATCATGCTTGGCTAATCTTCTGGAATTTTTTGAGGATGTGACAAGTAAAATGGATGAAGGGGTGCCAGTGGATGTGGTGTATCTAGACTTTCAGAAAGCCTTTGATAAGGTCCCGCACGGGAGACTAGTGACTAAAATTAGAGCACATGGTATTGGGGGAAGGGTGTTGACATGGATAGAAAATTGGTTGGCAGCAAAGAGTAGGAGTGAACGGGTCCTTTTCAGAATGGCAGGCAGTGACGAGTGGAGTGCCGCAAGGCTCGGTGTTGGGGCCGCAACTGTTTACCATATATATTAATGACTTGGAAGAGGGAATTAGGAGCAACACTAGCAAGTTTGCGGATGACACAAAGCTGGGTGGCAGTGTGAACTTTGAAGAGGATGTTAGGAGGCTGCAGGGTGACCTGGACAGGTTGAGTGAGTGGGCAGATGCTTGGCAGATGCAGTATAATATAGATAAATGTGAGGTTATCCACTTTGGCGGAAAAAACAAGGGGGCAGATTATTATCTCAATGGGGTTAGGTTAGGTAAGGGGGAGGTGCAGCGAGACCTGGGTGTCCTTGTACACCAGTCACTGAAAGTTGGCTTACAGGTACAGCAGGCAGTGAAGAAAGCTAATGGAATGTTGGCCTTCATAACAAGAGGAATATTCAGTATAGGAGTAAAGAGGTTCTTCTGCAGTTGTATCTGGAGACCACATCTGGAGTATTGTGTACAGTTTTGGTCTCCTAATTTGAGGAAGGACATCCTTGTGATTGGGGCAGTGCAGCGTAGGTTCACGAGATTGATCTCTGGGATGGCGGGACTGTCATATGAGGAAAGATTGAAAAGACTACTTGTATTCACTGAAGTTTAGAAGGATGAGGGGATATCTTATAGAAACATATAAAATTATAAAAAGACTGGACAAGCTAGATGCAGGAAAAAAATTCCCAATGTTGGGCGAGTCCAGAACCAGGGGCCACAGTCCTAGAATAAAGGGGAGGTCATTTAAGACTGAGGTTTTCACCCAGAGTGTTGTGAATTTATGGAATTCCTGGCAGTGGAGGGCAAGTCACTGGATGGATTTAAGAGAGAGTTAGGTAGAGCTCTAGGGGCTAGTGGAGTCAAGGGATATGGGGAGAAGGCAGGCACAGGTTATTGATAGGGGATGATCAGCCATGATCATATTGAATGGCGGTTCTGGCTCGAAGTGTCGAATGGCCTCCCCCTGCACCTATTTTCTATGTTTCCATGTTGGACCGCGACAGAAGCCAACAGCGAGTTATACGTCATCTGACACACGAGCGTATGAAGTGGTCATAAGTTCATGTGATAGGAACATAATTAGTCCATTTGGCCCATCAAGTCTACCTCGCCATTCAATCATGGCTGATCTATCTCTCTGTCCTAACCCCATTCTCCTGCTTTCTCCCCATAACACTTGATACCCGTACTAATCAAGATCTTTCTCTGCCTTAAATATATCCACTGACCTTGCCCCCAAGGCCTTCTGTGGCTATGAATTCCACATTCACCACCTTGTGACTAAAGAAATTCCTCCTCATCTCCTTCCTAAAAGAACACTCTTTAATTCTGGATCTACGTCCTCCCGTCCTAGTATCTCCTAGTTTGGAGATACAGCATGCAAATAGGCCCTTCGTCCCATTGAGTCCATGCCAACCAGTGATCACCCATCCACTAGTTCTACCCTACATACTAGGGGCAATTTACAGAAAACCAATTAACCTACTAACCTATACGTTTTTGGAATATGGGAGGAACTAGGAGCAATCCACGCAGTCACAGAGAGAATGTACAAACTCCGTAAAGATATCACCCGTAGTAACCCTCTCTTGATATTTGCATGGATTTCTTTCAATGTTGTTTCAAGTGATGTGCCTTGCAGTTGCTGTAAAGAGGTCATAACACACTGTGTCTTTACTGCTGTTTATTCATGATACACATACGTTGCTGCCCTAGCTGTTCGTGGTCTGTCACCGGAACTAGAGAGAGAGATCAATGGGTGGGAAGGTTGTAATTATACTTGTGATATGGGGCGTGGTTAGTAGTGGTGAGGTCACTATGTTAAAGGTACATGCACATGTCATCTACATCCTTCCCCTTGGAAATGAAAAGCAATACAGTAGTGACGGGGCGACCACGTCTCATACGCTACGAGCAGGTAAGCAAACAGTTAAGCAAAATCACCATAACGGACAGGCGGCTTGACCACCCGCCCGGACTGGGTACGCAGCTCGCCATCTCCCCCCTCTGCAGGAAGAACAGGAGCAGGAGCAGGTGCGGGTGAGCGAACCGGGGACCCGGGAGGAGAAGGAGAAGACGGAGACGGAGGAGGGGACGCAGGTGCAGCAGCGGGAAGACGGGCAGGCGAGGGAGGATTGGCTGTTGGAGAGCGGGGCTGATAGAGCGGAGAAGGCAGGGACCGAGGCATGCGTGGAGCGGCAGGCAACATGGCAGACAGCGGGGGGGTAAAGGGGTCGGAAGGCGGTGGTGGGGGCTCGTTGACAAGCCGCAGATGTTGGCGGGACCGGCGGTAAATGGTACCGTCATGGTCGACCAGATAGGACCGCAACGAACCAGCAGTATCGACGACGATGGCAAGCCTGGAGTGACCGGAGGGGGACTGCATCCGGACGACTTGGCCAGGGAACAGATGCGGGAGGGGACGGCAGGACTTGTCGTGGGAGCGCTTTTGGATTTCTTGCTTGAGGGCAATGCGCTCCTGGACGGCAGCGGGCTGGAGAACAGAGGGCACGAGGGACTGCAGGGTCACCGGGATCGGAGGTCTCGTAGTGCGAGACATCAGCCGCTGTGCTGGCGAGCCCAAGGCAGGGTCGCGGGAGATGTTTCGAAGGTTGAGGAGGGCCAGGTAAAAGTCAGAATGGGACAGTCTACAATGTTCCAGCAAGTCCTTAGCACTGCGGACAGCGCGCTCTGCCAGGCCGTTGCTTTGCGGGTACTCTGGGCTGCTGGTATAGTCGGAAGTTCCAGCTGGCAGCGAAACTCCGAAATTCGGCACATGAGAACTGGCTGCCGTTGTCCGATTGAAGACTTGCCGGGGAGCCAAAGGTTGCGAAGTGGCGGCGCAGCTTCCCGATAACGGCCGAAGAGGTGAGGGAGTGCAGCTGGTCAACCTCGAACCAGCTGGAGTACGAGTCAACAAGGACCAGGAAGTACTTGCCACGCCACTCGAAAAGGTCAGTGGCGACGGCCATCCAGGGTAGCTCGGGGGCAGGCTGCTGCAGAAGCGGCTGCCGTTGCTGATGGGGAGCGAGGCTATTGCAGGTAGAGCAGGCGGAGCCCCTCTCCCGGATGTCTTGGGCCATGCCGGGCCAGTAGAACTGAGTCTGGGCCTGAGACAGAGTGGCCTCGGCCCCAGGATGACCGCGGTGGGCGGTCTGAAAGTAGTGGTCTCGCAGCGCAGCAGGCACAACGACCTTGTGTCCCTTCACGACCACGCCGTCGTGCAGCACGAGCTCGTCACGGACCAGGAAGTAGGGCACGGCACCAGCCGGCAAGGATGAACGACGGTCTGGCCAGCCCTGCCGGATGACGTCGGCAAGCTGCTGCAGGGCAGGATCCTTGGCAGTGTTGCTGACCAGGGACTGCATCTGCTGTGAAGGCACAATGTTAACGTTAAGTACCATCAGGTCAGCCGATTCATATGGATGGCGATCGGTGGACGTTAGCGGTGCACGAGACAGCGTGTCGGCCACGAACATGTCCTTGCCCTTGTGATATACAATTCTGAACGTAAAAACGCTGGAGCTGCAGCATCATGCGCTGCAAACGGGACGAGGCAACGTGGATCGGCTTGTTGAGGATAGAGACCAGCGGCTGGTGGTCGGTCTCGATCGTGAAGCTGTTGCCCAGAATATAGTCCTTGAACTTGGAGCAGGCAAACACCACAGCAAGCAGCTCCTTCTCTATCTGAGCATAGCGCTGCTCGGCAGGGGTCATGGTGCGGGACGCGTAGGAAACAGGCAGCTGCAGGCCATCGTGGAGCTGCAGGCAAGCAGCACCAAGACCGAACTTGGAGGCGTCGCAGGTGAGAACAATGGGACGCTGCAGATCGAAGAATTTGAGAGTGGGGGTACTGACCAGCCTGGACTTCAGGACGTCAAAAGTTTTCTGGTGATGCGGGAACCAGGCCCAGGCAGTGTCCTTCTTGATCAACTCCCTCAGGGGCGCGCTCAGCTCGCTGAGGTCGGGGATGAACTTCCCCAGGTAATTAACCATGCCCAGGAAACGCTGCAGGCTGGGCACGTCGGTGGGTGAAGACATCTCGGAGACCGCAGCCGTCTTTAGCGGGTCAGGCTTCAGCCCCGAGGCAGTAAAGACGTGGCCCACATAGGTGGCCTCCGGGACGCGGAAACGGCACTTCTTTGGGTTGAGCTTGAGGTTGATTTCACGGGCCCGGTCCAGGACTTGACGGAATTGGAGGTCGTGATCAGCAACATCCTTACCGTAGACCAGGATGTCGTCAACGATGATGGCACACGGCAGACCGGCGAACAGCTGCTCCATCGTCCGCTGGAAGACCTCGCTGGCAGAGTTGATCCCGAATGGCATGCGGAGGAATCGGAAACTGCCGAAGGGCGTGCTGAAGGTAGTCAGGTAAGAGGACCGCTCGTCCAGCGGTATCTGCCAGAAGGAGCTCTTGGCATCGAGAACCGAGAAGACAGTGGCCGGGCCAACATGTGCAGCATCGTCCTCCACTGTTCGCATGGGGTAGTGCGGGCGTTTGATGGCAAGGTTCAGGTCCTTGGGGTTGATGCAAATGCGAATTTCACTTTTGTCCTTTTTCGCAGCAACAACCATGGTGGAGATCCACCGGGTGGGATCGCTCACCTCCTTCAGGATGCCCATGGTAACGACGTTGAGCAGCGTTGACTCCACCTTGTCCTTCATGGCGAAGGAGACGCGGTGTGGTGGACGGATCACAGGTTCAACACCGAGGTCGACAACGATCTTGTAGCTGCAGGGCAGCTTGCCCAGTTTGTCGTCAAAGCGGTCAGGGTAATCGTGCAGAGGGTCCATAAGGGTCCGCACCTGGTGGATATCACGGTGGAAAGAGACCAAGCCGAGGTCCTGGCATGCCCGGGCGCCCAACAGGGTGATGTTGTTTGTATCCAGCAGATAAAAAGTGAGGGGCCGAGAGGCCTGCAGTACCTTGCAGTGCAGGGTAGCCCACCCCACAGGAACGAGCACGCCTCCCCCGTAGGCATGCAAAAGGGAGTTGTCGGGAGTAACTTTCTCATCAGTCCTTATCTTCCTGAAGAGGCTTGTTGACATTACATTTGCCATGGCCCCCGTGTCGATTTTTGCGGTGAAGGTCGAGCCGTTGACAGTAACGCGAACCGAAGGGTCCGTTATCAGTGCAGGTGCATCCAACAGTGAAAATATGCTGGTCTCCCCCTGGGAGGAACTAGTATCAGACAAAGGGAGTTCGTCATGCTGGTACTGGGAACCAAGCGCGCTATCAGCTTGAGCAAGGTTGTTTAACATTCGCCGTGGAGCAGGAACTGGCTTCCCACGGGAGCGGCAAGCGGCAGAGAAATGGTTTAATTTCCTGCAAAAGTTACACGTCTTACCCAATGCAGGGCACACATTAAATTGATGGGAGGCAAAGTTGCAGTTGGGGCAACGCTGTGGGCTGCTACCCCCGGGTGCAGTGGAACCCCATTGCCATTGCGGGCCAGCGTACCGCCGGCGGCCAGCAACACTGGTAAAGCTAACTCATGATCAGCAGGCGACACCGCCGAGGCGACAGCCTCAGCCATGCGGGAGGTGTGCAGAGCCTCGTCCAAAGACAGGTCGTGCTTCCGCAGAAGTTCAGCCCTTAGCTTTGCATCCTGAAGGCCATACACTAGAATGTCCCGGGTCATGTGGACTAAATGTGGACAAAACCAAGGAGATTGTCGTCGATTTCAGAAGGAAAAATCAGCCCAGTCGCACTCCGCTGTGCATCAACAACTTAGCAGTGGAGCAGGTGAAAAACATCAAGTTCCTGGGAGTGCATATAACGGATGGCACAATGGGCTAAGTGTTCGGCTGGCAACCGGAAGGTAGCCGGTTCGAATCCCGCTTGGAGTGCATACTGTCGTTGTGTCCTTGGGCAAGACACTTCACCCACCTTTGCCTGTGTGTGAATGTGTGTGAATGTGTGTGAATGTGTGTGAGTGATTGGTGGTGGTCGGAGGGGCCGTAGGCGCAGATTGGCAGCCACGCTTCCGTCAGTCTGCCCCAGGGCAGCTGTGGCTACAGAAGTAGCTTACCACCACCGAGTGTGACTGAGGAGTGAATGAATAATGCAATGTAAAGCTCCTTGAGTATTAGAAAGGCGCTATATAAATCCCATCCATTATTATTATTATTATACCTTAACTTGGTCTACAAACATCACATCTCTGGTAAAACGGGCACAGCAGCGTTTGTACTTCCTCCGCAGGATGAGAAGATCACACCTCCACCCTCCCATCCTCACCACATTCTACAGAAGCACCATTGATTCAGTCATGACCAGCTGCATCTCTATGTGGTGCGGCGGCTGTACAGCTGCGGACTGGAAGTGCCTTCAGAGAGTGGTGAGGACAGCGGAAAAAATCATTGGGACTTCTCTTCCTTCCATCATGGACATTGGTTACAAACGCTGTCTGACAAGAGCTAAGGGCATTACCAGAGCCCCCACACAACCACAATATGGACTGTTTACGCTGCTGAACTCTGGGAGGAGGTACCGCAGCATGAAGAGCGGGACAACCAGGTTCTGCAACAGCTTCATCCCCCAGGCTATAAGACTATTGAACTCACAATCGAACCGATGCTAGAACTTTCTTATACATTGCCACTTTTAAAAACTTTCCTACATATCTATTTTACAGAACTACGCACATGAAGCACTTTTTATGGACACACTAAGCACTTTTACTGATCGCTTGATATAAATGTTATATTCTGCTGCTACTTTGAAGAGTCAATGCAACAAAATTTCGTTCAATGTGCACTGTGTCTATGTGTATACCTGAATGACAATTAAAGTTAATCTAGCTAATCTAATCTATCTAAAAAAAGTCAGTTGATCGGGGGTCAGCGCGTCCAGGCGGCAACGCCTGGCCAGGTGCCGCAACGCGGCGATATAGTTATCGATTGACTCTCCAGGGATCTGACGCCGGGTGAACATTTTAAAACGCTCTAAGATGCAGTTAATGGGGATGGCGCACATAGCGGTAAACTTAGCCATAAGACATACCGGGTCCCGAGCATCATCATCTGCACCATAGACAAATGACTCAGACTGTTCCAGGGCATCGGGACCAGCCAGGTTGAGAAGCAGAGAAGCCTATGTCGCAGGGGTGGCAGCAGGATGGGCGATCGTGACGTAGTGTTGGAAGTCACGTCTAAAGACACCCCACCGATGGGCAATGTCTGAGTCGAAGACAAGCATATCGGGCTTGCGGCAAGAAGTAGCTATGGCACGGAAGATGCAAAAAAAACACACACAGGATAGGGAACTGGGTCAAAAGTAAATAAAACCCGACAAACAGGAGGCGCAAAGGTACGATGCTGACACCATGTAAAGAGTATTCATAACACACTGTGTCTTTACTACTATTTATTCATGATACACATACGTTGCTGCCCTAGCTGTTCGTGGTCTGTCACCGGAACTAGAGAGAGAGATCAATGGGCGGGAAGGTTGTAATTATACTTGTGATATGGGGAGTGGTTAGTAGTGGTGAGGTCACTATGTTAAAGGTACATGCACATGTCATCTACAGTTGCATCTTCAACAAATGTGTTGCAATGGGCAGATGCTTGCTTCAAGTGTGCATGTATGCGATTTGTCTTTTCTCTTTCTTCCAGGAACATATGTATAATAGTAAGATTAAACGAGAACTTACCAGTTTGAAGTTTGATCGTTATTTTATGAGGAGTAACATTGAGGGATTACGTGAAGAACCCCGCCAGGACGCATGCGTGTCATTCTTCAAAGCAGCGGTGTGAAATCACAGATAACTGTAATGACTAAACATAGTAAGATTAGAGAAGAGATACCAGTTGAGTATATGATCAAGGTGGGAGCGGTGGGCACGTAATCCCTCAACGTTACTCCTCATAAAATAACGATCAAACTTCAAACTGGTAAGTTCTCGTTTAAACTTACTATTTTACTTCGGAGTCACGTGAGTGACTACGTGAAGATTTTAAAGCTCTGTGATTTCATGCCGTGGAAACGAGTCCAT
The DNA here is from genome assembly GCF_010909765.2 of Amblyraja radiata. Classification (NCBI taxonomy): domain Eukaryota; kingdom Metazoa; phylum Chordata; class Chondrichthyes; order Rajiformes; family Rajidae; genus Amblyraja; species Amblyraja radiata. The sequence continues at coordinate 49,346,450 of NC_045964.1, read as the reverse complement.
GCATCACATCTGCCTTGATTATGGGGAGAATAGTGTTAACATCATTAGACATCAATACGATATTGAAAAACCCAACGATAAATATATTAACACCAAATTATAGCCCCTATTATATTACAGAACTTAAAATTATTTCTGTAAATGTTCCAGGTTCAATGACTGGTTTGTTATAAAATCATTGGAAAGTTTTCTCCGTTGACCATCCTGCTGTCTTGAGGATTTGGTCCATAGGAACATCCAACTTCATAGCTGCCGAAGTAGCTGCAGCCCTGGTGGAGTGAGATTTAAAAATGCTAGTGTCTACTCCAGCCTTTATTAGGACCTGTTTTAGCCATCTAGAGATGGTCTGGACTGTCACTGTTTTGAGTGGCTGTTTGTAGCTGATTAAAAGTGACATTTCTTTCCCTCTGATGATCTTAGTATACTCCATCTATAATAGTAAGTGTGTTACAATACAGAGACGATCATCTGTCGGGTAGGCCCTGAATTCTGTTTTTAGGCCTGCTGACCCCTGTCTGTTCTGTTTGACTAATTCATTGATGTGAAAAGTTAAATTTCCAGATGAAATAGTCATGTTGTCCAGCCTTAGTTTCTGTAGTGACTGGGCCCTTTGTGCCATGACCAAGGCCATCAGCATGACTGTTTTCATAGTCAGTTTCTGTAGGGACAGAGCTGTAGCTGGAGACCAGTTTCTTAACATGGTCAGTAAAATGCTCACATCCCATATTTGGGAGTACCTGGTTCTTGGGGGATTAACATTAAAAATGCCCCTCATGAGTTTGGTTACCAGGGTGTGTCCCAACAGAATGCCGCTCTGTTCCTTGCCACAGCTATGTTGACAGAGCACTTCTGGCGCAGTTGATGGCACTATGACTGAGCCTCTCATCATAATGGAGGCTTGCCAGGAATTCCAGAACAGACGGGATGTTCATAGATCTGTGGGTGATGTTTATTGTTGTGACAGTACTTCCCATTTCTTGATGACACCAAGTACTGTTTTTTTTTTTTTTTGGTGGACTCTCTGTGGGCCGCTGAAATAATATCCACTGTTCGGTCCGTCAGTCCCAGGTGTAGTCGAGGTGCTTTCAAACTCTACAAATTAATAGGTTTATATAATTATGACATGGGTAACTTCCCCTTGTTGCGGGATGAACCAGTAAATTAGGTCTATGATGGATGGTGATGCATGGTTCTAATACAATGTCGAGTATCACCGGGACCCATGGTTGAGTAGGCCAATCGGGTACTATCAAAATACCGGACGCGGAGTCTTGCTGTATATTCCTAAATACCCGACTGATGAGGCAGAAAGGAGGGAATGCATAAATAAACAATCCCCCAATGCAGCGAAAATGCATCTGTTGCCACTGCCCCAGGTTCTGGTTCCCATGAACATAATTCGATAACTGGTGTGAGCCTGGATGCGCATAGGTCGATATCTGGTGTTCCATACCGTGCTGTAATTTCAGCAAATACATTTTTATCCAACATCCATTCAGTGTTTTCATTGAATTTGCGTGACCTGTTGTCTGCCACTAAATTTAGTTTACCTGGTAAGTAGGTAGCTGATATCCAAATATCTCTCTGGATACACTATTGCCAAATTGTGTTGGCCAGATTGTCACATAATGTCGATTTGTTTCCACCCATATGGTTGTTATATGCTACCACGGTGGTGTTGTCAATTTGTAGTCTAACATGCTGGTGATATAACCCAGAACAATATGACTTAAGGCCATGGAATGCACTTAACATTCCCAGGTAGTTTATGCCCAGTGTTTGTAATAAAGATGTCTCCTGTGCATTCCATCTCCCCCACAGCTGGAGATGGAATTGGTAGCACCCCATCCAAGTGCACTGGCATCAGTTTGTAGTTCCATAGACGGGTAGCTGATAATGTTTGGATTGGAACAATGCCTAATGTTATCTTTCCACCATTTTAGTTCCATTATGGCCTCTGTTGGTAGCTTCATTGGTCTGTCAAATTGACCACCATAATTTTTGATTGCTCGTATTTTAGCCCTCTGTAATTTTTGATAATGTAAAGGTCCGATTTGTGTGTCTGGAAACGCAGCCACTATTATGCCAATTATTCTTGCTACCATTCTGATGGATGGTTTTGTGATGTCAATGATTTTGCTGCAAGCCTCCATTAAGGCTGTAACCTTTTCTTTCGGCAAAGTCACTGACATGTGAACTGAGTTTAAGGGTGAACCCCAGATGATCCATTGTGTTAAATAACATCTGTGGTCACCTCTAATGGGTACTGTATAGTAAGCATCTTTTAAATCGATGCTTGCCATGTAATACCCTAGGAAATTAATTGTTTAGCAGTAACAAAGGTTTCCATCTAGTAATGAATATATAGTACGAAAGTATTCAAATTAGTCAAATCTATGATGATGCGGCAACCACCATCTTGTTTATGATAAAGATTTTGGACACGAATTCCTGTGATTCATGTTGGGTTTCCTCCATTACTCCTTTTTTATATGGCCACTGTAGTTCAGCATGCGCTTTTGATTTTTCTTTGCCTGTAAGCACGGACATTCGGTTCGGTACATGCTGAACTGGAGGATTATGTTTTTGTATAAATTCTATGGTATAACCCTATACTTCTGAAAATATAAGTGTCGGTAGTTAATTTATTCCATGCATCCAGATAGAATTGTAATCTCCCACCAACTTCGTAAGGAACCAGACCCACCTACCTCCATGATTACTATTGGTAGGTTTGTTACTTTTTCGGCATCCTCCGTGGACATTGAGGCGCCAGTGTCTGGATCTGTAGTTGGGTCGGTGTTGAGGGTTAGCGCATTCCCCAGGAAGGCCGGTCTGGGCCATGGCCTAAAAAGACAGATGTTGAGTGTTCCTGGCCTTTGAGCTTTCACCAGTTTGTCTTGGCCGACTGGTGGTGCGTAGGGGCGCTTTTTCTGGCCCACGTAGTTTTTAGACTTGCTTTAATGAGCCCCAGGGTTTTACCCTCTTCGTCAAGTTCTTTTACCTGTTTTGATAAGTTGCCTCCAAACAGTAATATTGGTGGTTTGGAGGTTCCAGGTTTGCATAGGCCTGCAAATTAGGGTCTAAAGCCGGTTGGATGGCACTTCTTCCTAATGCTGTTTACTCGTATTGGTAGTTGCAAAATAAAGCCAGTGCATCCTGGTGATCTTGTGTCATGTCTTTTTTGTTTATTGTGTGGGCGAAAACCGTAATTCCCGCTGTTAGGACTTTCAGAACTTTCTGTAGTTTCAAGTCCCTGGCTCTGATTGAGGCTCCGACATGTTTTCAAATACACTGGTTGACACTGGGAACATTCAGTGTTTTGCAGTTCCATGGTGGTAAGTGTCTTGCTGTGGTGTCCAATAATGCCTGTCCTTATAGCTGGTTGAATGACAGGTAGTCGATACTTGCAGCTATTTTAGGTTCCAGGTTTTGGCCAGTTTGGTCAGGTTGAATAAACTGGGACACCATATCCAATGGGTTTTCTTGCACCCCATGTGCACTAGGGGTATGTTCTGCACCCCTCTTCAGGGTCAGCCCAGAATTGACCCTCTGTACTCCCCTCTGATGAGGGAGAAACACTGTGCAGCCCTACAAGAGGTACTGCTGTAGGACTTACTAGCTGCCCACTGTGACTAGTCTCCATCTCCCAGAGCCTGTCACTTTGGAGTACTTGCTCCAACAGCCGCTCCAACTGGCTCCAATGCTCTCGGGCACTGGCCACTCGCGGCTGCTCCATTTCCTGCAGCCGCTCCAACCGGCTCCAATGCTCACAGGCACTGGCCATCGCGGCTGCTCCTGAAGTCGCTCCTGCTTCAGTTCCTGCAGCCGCTCCAGCCGGCTCCAATGCTCACGGGCATTGGCCGTCGCGGCTGCTCCTGAAGTCGCTCCTGCTCCAGTTCCTGCAGCCGCTCCAACCGACTCCAATGCTCATGGGCACTGGCCGTCGCGGCTGCTCTTGTTCCCCGCTCCCAGCCGCTCCAACCGGCTCCAATGCGCACGGGCACTGGCCGTTCGTGGCTGCTCCTGAAGCCGCTCCATCTGGCCCCAATGCTCACGGGCACTGGCCGCTCGCGGCTATTCAGAGTCGTACTCATCGGAGTCAACGACTCTGTTAGTTTTTTGCTTCGCTCTACCGCCCGGCCGTGGCCGGTGCGGGAGCGAAGTCGGGCACAGCTGTTCCCATTTCGGGAGATTGGCGTGCCGTTGGCTGCTGCTGCTGGCTGCCCGCAACTCCGCGGTTCACCCCCGCCAGCTTTTTCGCAGCCTTCGTGGATCTGGTCCATGTCTCCACCTGTAAGGTAAGTGGAAGGAACGCAGAGTCTCCTTACCTGCTGTTCCCGGCTTTCAAATTCTGCCGCTAAGGGGAACGTCGTTCCCCCTGCTGTGACTCGTTGCAATGCATGTAGCGATATGACACGCATGCGTCCTGGCGGGGTTCTTCACGTGGTCACTCACGTGACTCCGAAGTAAAACAGTGTATTTGGATTGTACAACCACCTGCCTGGTGTGAGACAATTTGTAAACCATCAGTTTGTAGGTACAGAAGCAGCCATTGTAGCCTCTTTAAAAATTGTGGAGAGTTTTCATCACATATGCTTCAATGGGTTTGTCATCAGTCTGCACATGAATACTTATGTGTGTATTAATAATTCTGTATCATGGCCAACAGCGTAAATATCCCAATGATTGCATTTGGCCATCTTGCATGATAGTTGCTCCTAGATCCTTGCTCCTAGATACTTCACAATCTTCTTATACCGTTGGCTATTTTCTGTCACTGTGATAATATATTCACTCTGCCATGGTAATGTCTATGATCTGTTAGACTTATTGTTCATGAAGTCTATATCACACCATTCAACATTTTTCCTAGGTATTTGTCTCAGTTGTCACTCTGATGAGGCAGTATGTTTTAGACTTTAGGGATACAGATGGAAACAGCTCCTTACGCCTACCGAGTCCATGCCGACCAGCGATCCCCCATACACTAGCAATATCCTACACACAAGGGACAAGAGACAAAACTACATACCGACAGGACCCATAGTCAGGATTGAACCCGGGTCTCTGACGTTGTAAGCCAGTGACTCTACCACTGTGCCACTATGCCACCCCAATTTGCTTGAGCTGATCAAACATCAGTTAGGGTTTGCATTTCCAAAACTGGCTTCACTGTGCAACATATGACTTGTGTCCCTCTGTAGTGAACATAAGATGCACATAAGATTCATATTTCAACTAAGCACAAATGAAATTGGAACAGAAGCAGGTCATCTGGGCTCTTGAGCTTGCTCTGCTCTTCATCATAATCATGGCTGGTCTTCAATAGCATCATTTCCCTGCACTATATCCATAACCCTTGAGTCTCTTAATGTACAGAAATCTATCGATAAATGTTTTGAATGAGCACAACAGCGGACTTCCAAGGGTCTCCCTTCCCCGAGTTAAAATGTTATCTTCACATGCATTCATTATCACTCATGCTGAATCTTTGCTCTATCTTTCCAGAACTGTCAGCCAGAGGAAATATCTTTGCTGAGTCTAACTTGTCAAGTCCATTTAGAATTCTGTACATCTCAATATCTTCTAAACTCCGGATTACAATCCCATCTACTCAGCCTCTCCTTGTACAACAAACCTACCATCTCTGGAATAAGACTAGTGAATCTTTGCAGCACTTTCTCTGTGGCAAGTATATCCTTTCTTAGGTAAAAAAAACAAAAGTACACAAAGTACAGCCTTACCAAAATCTCTGTGCAATATGATTTTCTTACTCATGTATTTAAATCCTTTCATTACAGATATTAACCTATCACTTTCACTGCTTATAAGTTACCACACTTACACGTTGGCCTTCAATGATTTCAGTACAAGATCCTTTATTCCTATGAAAGGTAGCAAAAAATGCTGGAGAAACTCGCCTCAGCAGGTGAGGCAGCATCTATGGAGAGAAGGAATATGTGACGTTTCGGGCCGAGACGCTTCTTCAGACTGATGTCGGGGGGGGGGGGGGGGGGGGGGACATCAGTTTGAAGAAGGGTCGAGACCCAAAATGCCGAGGATTATTGTCGAGGCAGGAACATCTGCAGTTCTTTCTTTTTACAATCTTTAACTTTTCCAGTGAGCCATGAATTAATCACTTTTCATGTTGGGCTTTTGTAATGTAAAGGTGTTTTTCACAATGTTATCATTATTTCATTAAATGCAAACTATTTTCTATTGATTCTATATTAATGTATTCTCCAAATCTACCATAATCAATTGTCCTTCCATGCTTTTATATTTTTCTGATTAGATTGAAACTGAGATTGTCATTAACCGACATCACTTTAAAACTCCTTGTCAATGTCCATAATTAACAGTGTTCTCTAAAGTTCTGTTGATAACATTCCACGTTCAAAACAATATCCTAAATAATCTTCTTTAGTTGGTTCTTCAACAAAAGTAATTGAGCAATGCAACCTGTATACAACTGATGAATTTTGTTGCAGTAAATATGATACAACCAGTCTATATGCAGTTAAAGTCTCCCATGAATACTGCAGTATGTCTATCACACATATTTCTATTTTCCTGATTTATGCTATCTATAATACTAAAAGTAAGATCTTGATCACTTCCTGTTTTCTGTTTCATGATTTTTGAAAAAATGCTGCCACTTACTCCTGTCAATCACTCCTTGAAGGCCACGCCCCTTCCGGTTGGAGGGGGCAGGGATTATAGCATCTGGACGTGTGGGTTGGCTCAGTCTCTGCAAGATAGAGGAGGGAGAGGTCACAACTCTGTCTGGGCTGTGAATCAACTGATCATATTGAATGGCGGTGCAGGCTCGAAGGGCCGAATGGCCTACTCCTGCACCTATTTTCTATGTATCTATGTATCTATGAACACACTGAATGTCTACTGAACTGTGAGTGTTGTGTTTATGTGATGTTTTGTTTGGTTTTATAGTGCTTTTATGGTGGTTTCACCCTGCTTGAATGGTATGAAACTGCATTTGAATATGGTGGCCTGGCACCCTGCATGAAATGGTACGAAACTGCACTTGAATTTGGTGGCCTTGCACGCTGCTTGAAATGGCATGAAACTGCACTTCAATTTGGTTGTCTTGCACCCTGCTTGAAGTGGTATGAAACTGCACTTGAATTTGGTGGCCTTGCACACTGCTTGAAATGGCATGAAACAGCACGAGCATTTGGTGGCTTTGCACCCTGCTTGAAGTGGCATGAAACTGCACTTGGATTTGGTGGCCTTGCACCTTGCTCGGTGGCATGAAACTGCTCTTGAATTTGGTGGCTTTGCACCCTGCTTGAAATGGCATGAAACTGCAATTGAATTTGGTAGCCTTGCACCCTGCTTGAAATGGCATGAAACTGCATGAATTTGGTGGCCTTGCACCCTGCTTGAAATGGCATGAAACTGCATGAATTTGGTGGCATTGCACCCTGCTTGAAGTGGCATGAAACTGGACTTGAATTTGGTGGCACCCTGCTTGAAGTGGCAGGAAACTGCACTTGAGGTTGGTGGCCCTGCACCCTGCTTGAAGTGGTAGGAAACTGCACTTGAATTTGGTGGCCTTGCACCCTGCTTGAAGTGGTAGGAAACTGCACCTGAATTTGGTGGCCTTGCACCCTGCAAGAAGTGGTATGAAACTGAAATTGAATTTGGTGGCCTTGCACCCTGCTTGAAGTGGTAAGAAACTGCACTTGAATTTGGTGGCCTTGCACCCTGCTTGAAATGGTAGGAAACTGCATTTGAATTTGGTTGCCTTGCACCCTGCTAGAAATGGAATTTCAAACAATAGCCGTGAGTCAACTGCTAGCCCACCAGCCGTGAGTGAGCTGCCAGCACATCAGGCTTGAGTGACTGAGCAGCCACCCCAAGAATCCATTTGGGCCACAATGTCCATACTAGCCATCTGGAAACCAGTCCATTCAGCCCACAATACCCATACTAGCGTTCCAGAATTTTTTGCTACGATTATTTCTCACCAATGCCTTATTTTTCCCTTCAATTAATTACGTTTTATTGGGACCCATCCTTTTTGTCTGTCATCTCAATATGTTGGACATTACTTCAAATTCCATCTACTCAAGAAGGTTGATATCATTGCCATGCTCTGTCACTGCCTCTACAGGGGTTTTCTCTTATAACCATATAACAATTACAGCACGGAAACAGGCCATCTCGACCCTTCTAGTCCGTGCCGAACACATAATCTCCCCTAGTCCCATATACCTGCGCTCAGACCATAACCCTCCATTCCTTTCCCATCCATATAACTATCCAATTTATTTTTAAATGATAAAAACGAACCTGCCTCCACCACCTTCACTGGAAGCTCATTCCACACAGCTACCACTCTCTGAGTAAAGAAAGAATATCTTCCTCAATAATTAGTATATCAGTAAGATCTTCCAGTGTCTTTGCGAAAACTCTTCAGGTGTGGTGCTTATCTCGAAAGGAATTCTTGCCACCAATATCCTCTTCATAGATGGTCACTAGAAACAAGCACCCATTCTCAAGTTCAGTCTAGCAAAATCCACTCAGCATCCGGCACACAGAAGATCCCTACTATGCTCAGAACTGGTAGGATGCCTTCATCAGATAAGAGGCTCCAAGAACAATCTTATCCTAAGCCATTTCTGGGTTTAGCATGGATTACTACGGTCATGGCTAAAGCAATTGCAACTGTGAATGTTTCTCAAAAGACTCTCAGGAGAGAGTCAAGATGGATAATCCACTCAGTATGGCCAGCTGAATGTAGTTGCAGATATTTCACCAACAATTCTATCAATCGTCTATTTACTTTGCTAAGCTCCCCTAAGGATAATGAAGGCCCGTTTGAACAAGGACCCTGACCTGAGACATCACTCACCCTTTCTCTCTGGAGATGCTGCCTGAGCCGCTGAGTTACTCCAGCACTTTGTGTCTATCCTTTTATAATGCTAAGGATAAGCTTGGCCCTGGAGCTTCTTACCCGATGAAGGCACCCTGCCAGATCAGGGCACAGTAAAATCATTCCATGTTCTGCGATCACCATTCCAGAAGCTAGTCTTCAGCTGATTCATTTTATTTTCCATGTGATAGAGCACATTGCAAATACTTTAGATACAGGGAAAGTTAGTAGGGAAATGGGAATGTTCTGAATGCTGGTATTGATTCAATGGACTAGCTTTTTCCCCCCATGTTGAAAAAACATGGAAATAATGCCATAGATGTACACGTTCCTCAGATCTCCCATATTACGATCTGCACCCAGCAATTTCAGTTAAGTCTGTGTTGTATTTCTCCTTGTCCTCCTGACATCTACTGATAACTGAAATCTGCCCACCATCTCAGTGGGGGCAATTCTCAAAGGCTTCAATAGCCTCTTCAAGTATCTCAGTAGCAGGTCTGACAATATGCTAGATTAACCTGTCTTGGTGACAATAGGCACAACAACATCTGCCATTTTGCTTTCTTCTTTGTATTAGTGCTGCCAGGGTTAGTGCTGGAGGCAGATAACATTGAGGCATCTTAGAGGTGTTTACATACATACATGGATATGCAGGGACTGGAGTGATATGGATCATGTGCAGGTAGAAGAAATTGGTTTATTATGGCATCATGTTTGGCACAGACATTGTGGGCTGAAGGGCCTTTTGCATCAGATCTTTTTCTTTATTCTATGTTCTGTTAGCATTTGGTCCTCTGATTATTTTCATTCATTTAGCCTCCAACTGCAGACACCCACAATCCCATTCATAATCCAAGCACGCTCCTCCATTTGTTGCAGCTCTCCTACTAACAAATGAATTATTGTCCTAACATTATTTTCATTCTCCTGGTACTTTTGAGCAATTTGACCCAGGAATACAAAACTGCAATTCTTCTTCTGCTCCCTGAAGCAATCAAACCTAGACCAGGAGATCAACCTGCCTCTGACAATACCACACACTATCTCTCTCTCAAGCAGGGATTCAGCTCATATTTTAAGGGATTTTGAAACTTGACATTCTCAACCTGAATCAACAGCCAGTGGTCCATGAAGCCCGAGGAAAATAAATAGCTAGCTGAGGTCTGATCTGATACAACTAAAGAATCTGTCCCCATTATCTGTATAACATTATTGAAACAAGCCGTTGAACCAAACATCACTTTTCACACCATCTGATACCTTGATCAGCAGTCTCTGTCGAGTCTACAATGCTCTATTAGTTCCACTGTTGCATCCTTATAAGAACTGTCGTTAAGAGCCTGTCCCACTCATGCGATTTTTTTCAGCGACTTGCCTGCATCCGTCATAATCGCAGCAGGTCTCCGAAAATTTTCAACAGGTTGAAAATCCAGCTGCAACCAGAAAAAGGTATGACTCTTTGGGTGACTACTCACGACCATACAGGCGTCACCCTGCGACATATCCTTTAGCACATCTTCTCCAGCCAAAAATGGCCAATTATGGACTCCATCCTTCCTGAGGTCATCTGTTGCCGGCCCTGTTTTGTTCTAGCCTTCTCTATATTTCAATCTAGAGAAGGGTTCTGACCCAAAACGTTACCTATTCCTTTTCTCCATGGATGCTGCCTGACACAGAGTTAAGGGGCTGTCCCACTGCGGCGACCTAATTAGCGAGTTTAGAAGAGTTTAAGAGAGTTTGAAAGAATGTCATGTTGAAGACCTCCTTCAACTATGTAGAAGACTTCCTTCGACCTCCTTCGACTATGTAGAAGACCTCCTTCGACCTCCTTCGACTATGTTGAATACTAGCTTCGACTAGCTTCGGGAAAATTGGACACCAAAAAGTGGAGAGTGAAGACGACCTCCTTCGATCTCCTTCGACCTCCCTTCAACTATGTTGAAGACTATCTACAACTACCTTCGACTACCTTTGATTACCTTTGACTACCCTCGATTACCTACGAATAACATGCCGACCTACGACGACCTACTTCGACTAAATCTATGAGTAAAGAAATTATCGTTTTTTCCATGGCGACCTTTTTTTACTCGCGGGCATTTTTCAACATGTTGAAAAATATGCCGTGACCTAGCTGAGGCGCCGAGTAAGTGGGGACTACTCTCGAGCATGAAGGAGAGTTACAAAGACCTCCTACGACCTTGCGTCGACCATGCTGCGAATATGAGTCGAGGGCAAACTCGCCAGAAGTTGGGGATTAGGTTGCCGCAGTGGGACAGCCCTTTACCTCAGCATTTTGTGTCTATTTTCTTCTAAAATGCAGCCTATCTTTATCGAGTTAAGGTCCTGTGTTGGCATCTTTCAGGGACTAATTAATGTTTTGTGAAGTGTAAGATTCTTAATGACTAGTTCATTATTAACCACTATTTTGCCCAAAACTTGGATGAATTCTTGTTTTAATTACTTGCTTCAGTTACCTATCTATGCTCCAATACCTATTCTTGATTTAGTTATATTTAATTGTTAATTATCCTTGAATATCAGTTCAGATTTCTGTGCACAGCCAGCCCCTCTTTTGAGCCTTCTTGTTGGATTTTCAAATTCTAACAAATTTAATTTAGTTGGTTATCTTTTTTCCGCTGAAATCATATTTAACAATAAATATGCATTTGTATATGGTTACAGTAGAAACTTTCAAAGGATGTTTAAAAAAAAATATTAACACCATGTGCATCTCATATTGTGATCTATAATAATTATTATTAATATGCTAATATTATCTCTCAGAGAGAATAGCTAAATATGTAATTGTAGAGTTCAATTTTAACAGTACCTATAGAACAGTGCAAATGTAAATTTAATTTGAATTTTGTTTTTCTTTCACATGACTTTGTTTCATCCAAGGTTATTTCACCCATCACTGATTTCAATGTTATAACAGTGAGCCCATTTTTACTATCAGCAGTCAGGAGCACGGGAATCAACATGTGACCCTCGCTACTGCCACCTAATTTACAAATATTCCTTGTATACACCTATTGTTGCTGTTCCAGATTCCTGGGTTGGATGCTCTGCAAAGTCTTTTTACAGCTCCAGTTCTCTGGTCCAATTTCACATTTTTTGAAAAACAAAATCGCACAACATACATCCAGCTTTCTTATGAAAGGAAGGTGGTAAATATTACCTACCATTAATGATTGTGCAAGGGCAGGATAAAACGTTGAATCTTGAAGCTGACCATAATCATTGAGTCATGGGACATACATAACTTAAAAAAGACCTCAGGTCCATCTCATCTGTATCAGCCATGATGTATATCTTTGCTAATTCCATTTGCTCACATTAGGATGTATCCCTTTACTTCTTTCACAACTATGGATTCGTCCAATTGTCTTTTAAATGTAATTGTACCAGCTTCTGCCATCTCCTCTGGCAGCAGTTTTCAAATGACCACCTGTGTGAAAAGCCTGCTCCTCAGACTGCCCCTAAATCTCTTCCCTCTCACCTTAAATTTATGCCCTCTGATTTTAAGACTCTCCAACCTATGAATAAAGATTCTGATTATCGCTCATACCCATGTTCTTATAAACCTGTACAAATCTATAAAGTCACCTGTCAACCTCCTACACCTCAGTGGAAATAAACCCAGCCTATCCAATCTCTACTTTTAACATACTGATGAATATCTTTAGCACTCTTTGTTCTGTTACCTCATTTTCCCTGTAGTGATGCATCCAGAACTGTACACAATACTCTTCAGTTTCTCTTCCACTTCTATGTATAGCAGGGGCAGGATATAGTGAAGGAACACTTCCCAATTCTAGGAGGTGGATGGGCCAAATAAATATTTAAAGAGACTGGCAGATACTGAAATAATACAGACTCTACTTTAACCTTGGCTCGTTGACATTTCCCAGTCCTTGAGAAAAAAAAACAACTGACAGACAAAACCAGCTTTAGATCAGGTTTACACAGATTCTGAGGATTCAGAATTGGAATTATGATCCATTACCTCATAGCACGTTACCATTGATAGCATTCCCTCGTCATTGGTCAGTATGCACTTTGTATCTGGCCCCTTATCTTCATACCAGCCATGGTTGTTTGAATGGGAGTGCTGATCTTTATTGAAAAGTTAAGGTAGAATTTATGCTTTAAAGTATGAATTAAAGTATGCTTTTATTATACTTTATTTAGTATTAACTTTTTTCGTAAGTTACGTCAGGAAAATGTTTTTAATTGAAGTGATTATATTTAGTTATGTATATGTTTTGCCATTGTTTCTACATGTCTTTGATTATAGACGATCCATTGGTGGGTCACAAGTTTCCACCATCTGTGTAGCTGTTTTGTTTCCTGGTAGGGCCCCAGCTCAGCATTGCCAGCAGGGTGGTACAGACTGTGTATAGCAAGTTGTTGTCCAATATATTTCCTGCTCTTCAAAACAAGAGATGCATTGACAAATGAAAGATTGACACTTATTTCAAGTTGAAGTGTGTGATGACAAGAGAGGTTAATGCTGTACCCTCCACATCATCTCAAGCTCAATGCTTAATCTACAGACAATTAGAGTTGATTTTACCAAACCCATTAGTGAGGCAGCGGACTGGTTGAAGAGGAACGGAAGGTTACTGTATGTGTAGGAAAGAACTGCAGATGCTGATTTAAATCGAAGATAGATACAAAATTCTGGCATAACTCAGCGGGATAGGCAGCATCTCTGGAGAGAAGAAATGGGTGACTTTTCAGGACGAGACCCTTCTTCAGACTGATGTCCCGGAAGGCAACTGTATGCTACACAGCACTGACTGGCATTCTTAACCAGGAGTTGTGAATAGTGGACTTCCTGGAATGGGGTTCTGCAGCATATTCAGTGGACTCTGCCTCTTCCTGGAAGAACACAAATTAAAATTTGGCATGCCTTCTGCCATTTCTGAGGAGCCTACTGCAATTAATTTAAAGGTTACCATTTAACCAGTATGGCAATGTTCTTTATAAAATTTGGCGAGCAATGATTCTTGTAAACCCTGTGCTACCCAGTCAAATCATACTATACACGAGTACAATCAAGCCATCACACAAGCACATAGGTAATACAAGGAGAAAAATACCAGAGTGCAGAATAGTGTTAACATATTTTAGTGCTAGTTACAGAGAAAATCATTGACCATGATTCTATTCCCACCAGAAATCTCATTTGAAGAAATACTAGGTAGCCACAAGGTGGTTTAGTGTTTGCTCCTCATACCTACATGCTGTGTGTAACAAAAAAATTGACATGGAGAGAAAGTTACGTGATATGAATCACATGAAGGAGTAGAATGAACCCAAATGTTGTGAGGCACACTAAATATTTAATGAATACTGTGAGCCCCTGCTACTATTCAAGGCCTGATTGTGGAGAATAGATGTCTTATAGACTAGCAGTCTACAAACTATCCTCACTGGGTAAGTATGGGATTAGAGTGCATGGCAATGGTGGGCCCAGACACTTCTATGTTTCCATAGCTCTAGGGGCTAGTGGAGTCAAGGGATATGGGGAGAAGGCAGGCACGGGTTATTGATAGGGGACAATCAGCCATGATCACAATGAATGGCGGTGCTGGCTTGATGGGACGAATGGCCTCCTCCTGCACCTATTTTCTATGTTTCTATGTCTATCTATGTTTCCCAATTGAATCCAAACTCCTGGCATTTGGCAGCATTTGGCAGCATTTGCAGCACAAATAAAAACTAATTTTAGTTATATCCAAAGGGAAATGGTTCAGTCCACCTGGACCTACCTGATCATCTGGTTGCCAAACACTTTAATTCCTCTTTCCATTCCCACACTGGCCTTTGTCCGAGGCCTTCTTCATTGTCAGAGTGAGGCTTAACGCAAATTGGAGGAACAGCATCTCATATTTCGTTTGGGCAGCTTACAGCCCTGTGGTATGAATTTGATTTCGCTAACTTCAAGTAACCCTTACATTCCCTCTTTTTCCAACCCTCCCCCACCCAAGTCGCACCAGCTTCTCATTCTCACCCAGCAAACAATGGCCTGTTTCCTTTATCATTGTTACTTTTTTGCATATCCTTCATTCATTTGTTCTATATCTCTCTACATCACCGTCTCTATCTCTATTTTTCTTTTCCCGACTCTAGTCTGAAGAAGGGTCTCGACCTGAAACGTCACCCATTCCTTCTCCCCAGAGATGCTTCCTGTCCTGCCGAGTTACTCCAGCATTATGTGTCTATCTTCGGTTTAAACCAGCATCTGCAGTTCCTTCCTACACAAAAAAGTTTCAATCTTCTACATCAACGATTTGGCCTTTGACAGTGATCCCTTCACGTAAATCTGATTATGTAAATCAATCCGTTCATTCATAATTACTTAAATCCTGTAATTGCCTCAGCTGTGGTTCTCATTACTGGTAAAAAGCCACCAATGCAGACAAACCCCCTGATAAATTATTCATAACAATAATTCTCTTAAGGTCTCCCAGCTGCACCAGTATTTACAATTTACAATCTTAATGAATTCATCTTAGTATTTATGGGATTTAACCAAGCATTCACTTGAAATACTTTGGTTATTCTCTTAAAAAATACAAGCCTACAAGGGAATTGAATTGCACTTTGTCTGACAACACACTCGTCATGTGGTGTGCAGATGCTGTTCTGTGTGTAGATTGCCAGATTGATAAAGATTACTACAGAAATATGCACGTCAACATTTGAAACGGCACCTGGTAGCTCCCTTTATAAAATCTGTTTATACCTAATTGTATTCTGCCAAAGGATGCTGCAGGCACTCTCGTGTTGGAAGGAACTGCAGATGCTGGTTTACACCGAAGATAAGCACAAAATGCTGAAATAACTCAGTGGGTGAGGCAGCATCTCTAGAGAAGAGGAAGAGGTGACGTTTCGGGTCAAGACTGAAGAAACATCACCTATTCCTTTTGTCCAGAGATGCTGCCTGACTTGCTGAGTTACACCAGCATTTTGTATCTATCTGCAGGCACTCTATTTAGGTATGAAGCAAAGTGATTAAAGACCCTATTGCTGAAATACACTTCCATTCTTTCCTGTCCTTTCCCCCTTTCCCTGTCTCTGTGCTGGTTTTAAAACATGTTATATATCTCTAAGCTGCCACCTCTGATGGTCATCACCCTAAAACAATATCTGAGCTGCTGAGTGTTTCAGACATATATAAACTGTTCTTAAAAGGACAGCTGATCACTAAAAGACCACCTATCCTCCTATTCTTATTGTGAAGCCGAGATATGGTGGGGCAGATACTCCAGCTATACATTATAGCAGACTATATAGAAGTAATATAGAAGATTAAAAAGGTTTATTTCTTACTTTTACTTTCTGCACCATTTGTATCTTTGTGTGTAAACATATAAACCAATATGCTTAAAACATTTATTAAAGCTCGCAGATGTCAGCTATTTAGCCTAGGTAGTTAGAAGGTCTCTCCGACCCAAGAATCTGGCACTAAATTGTTCTAAAAAGGCAGCCCGGAGAGTTGTCCGAGAAGGCTGAGCTGTGTGTGGTGAGTAATAATATTTGTGATAAGAAAGTAATGAGATAGTATTAAGAGTTTATTAAGACCTCGTGGATACTGCTCTGAGAGGTCAGGGGTTTGCACGGGTGAGGCAGGTATTAAGACCTCATGGATACCACCCTGAGAGGTCAGGGGTTTGCACGGACGAGGCAGGTATTAAGACCTCATGGATACCGCCCTGAGAGGTCAGGGGTTTGCACGGATGAGGCAAGTATTTTGTGGATACCGCCCTGAGAGGTCAGGGGTTTGTACGGGCAAAATACGAATTTGTAAGTGCGTAACAGAAAGTGTACACAGTGATAAAATATTGTAGAATAGCAGAAAGTAGAATAGCAATAAGAATAGTGTAAGGTTATATTGCAATAAGACTATATTAAGGTAACATAGTGACTACAAGGACGGAGGAGGTGTAAGGACTGAGTTGGAAGGTGTACTCTTAGAAAGTATTTGATACAGTATGTGGATGATTTGTTGGTTTGCTCCACAAGTGAGAAGCAATGTGAGAGAGACATTTTAATTATAAAACCTCAGACAGTAGGCCAGATGATAATGACCTTGGGAACGGCAGGATATAGTTCAGACTAGATTGGAAAGTATGTTGAAATTGTGACGTCATTGAGAAAGATAATGAAGGAAGAAGGACAAACTAGCCTACAGAATGTTTTACAGTCAGAGATTTTGAATGAAGGGGACAAAAAGGTTTCGTTTGTGAATGTTTCTTGTTAAAGGGATCATAATAGCAAGTATGTAGGGTTTGAAGTGGTGCATAAGTCACACACATGGCCGGGAAGCAGAGGGGTGTAGATGGGGGTGGTGACAGATGGGGCCAACAATGAGTGGAGAAATACAGAAACACCGACGTGCAAAGGAGACCTACAACAGTGCATGATCTCTCTCGCATGGCAGGTGACTGTCGCTGGGAAACTGAAGGGAGCGACAATCTGCTGCTGCCTGCCTGCTGAGTTAATGAGTTCCCACGGTAGACTCACGATACACTAAGGTAAACGCACGGGCCACTACGTTCTTAAATCGAGTTAAAATGTTTCAATTATTAACCACAAGAGTAAAATTGACTCGTGGAAAATTTCAAACATGTTTGATTTTTTGCAAGAGTAGACAAGTTACACGAGAACCTGCCGTTAGCGCCACGATGCACTACGTTGCGTCCATTAATCGTACGTTATTACCACGAGGTTTAACTCGGGTTACCTCTTGTGTCAGCTCGTAACGTGAGAATGGCCTATTAGCATATTTTCATGGGGTCTGTCACATGTTTGTAGTAGTAGGGAAATAGAAAGGCTTTGAGAAAAGCAACGGAGACCACATGAAAAGTTAGCAGTAAAGTTAGACCTGATAAGAACAATATTGAAGCCAGGGGCACTAGTGTCATTAAATGCCAAGCACATAAGAAGGGAAATTAAAGTGCAGACGAAGCAGGCAGAACAGCATCTGGAGGATGATAAGCTGTTGTTACATCTAGGGTAAGTTTGGATCGATTTAGGTGTAAAGACTGTAGTGTAGGTTATGATGAATAAGGTAATTGAGAGGTTTGGTAGACCTACAGAAATCAGCTTTGACAACGGATTATTTTCATTCAGAGAGTAGTCAAGTTGGCGCTACAGGCCCTTAGAGTAAAACACTGATTTGGGTGTGTAACACCTGCAGTCACAGGCATGGTGGAAAGAATAAATGGAACATTGAAGGTTAATATAAATAAGATTTGTGTAACTGCAAAGTTGAATTGGATCAATGCCCTGCCATTGGCACTGAAGAGATGTTGCATGCAAACTAACCGAATAACCCACATAACACCACATGAGATGCTTACTGGCCGACCTATGCAGGTGGCACAATGGAGAGGTCCCTACAAGGGACCGAGTTTGGAACAGTTAGAGGTAGAATTTAAGAAGTATATGTAACAGTTAATTATGATATACAAGTCTATTTATGCACAGGAAAAGTAAAAGCAGTTGGAGGTGGACCAGGAGGAAGGACCTTTTAAACCTGGAGACAAGGTGTATGTATGAGCTTTCCGAACCACCCACCGATGTTCAGGTAGAAGGTTGATCTACCTGGTACCATTTCAATCCTTACATGAGGGCTGTCCCGCAGGTACGAATAGATAATATCCCTGAGGTAAGTGAACAGGAGGACAAAGAAGTGAGAGAAGAGCAGTGTTCTAACAAGAACGTTGTTTGACGTCAGTGGTGGGCAAATTAATGGAAAGGATACTTAAAGATAATATAGATAAGAATTTGGATAAATAGGGTCGGATTAGGAAGAATTAACATGGATTTGTGACTGGAAGGTCATGTTTGACTAATCTTGAATTTTTTTAAGAGGTTATTAGGGAAATTGATGAGGGTAAAGTGGTGGATGTTGTCTAGATGTACTTCAGTAAGGCCTTTGACTAGGTTCCACATGGAAGGTTGGTTAAGAAGGTTCAATAAGGAGGTAAGGTTGGTTAAGAAGGTTCAGTAAGGAGTAGCAAGATGGATTAAACAGTGGCTGTATGGGAGATGCCAGAGAGTAATGGTGGATGGCTGTTTGTCAGGTTGGTCAGTGACTAGAGGGGTACCTCAGGGATCTGTGTTGGGTCCACTGTTGTTTGTCATGGACATCAATAATCTGGAAGATGGTGTGGTAAATTGGATTAATAAGTATGCAGATGATACTAAGATGGGTGGCGTTGTGAATAATGAAGTAGATTTTCAAAGTCTACAGAGAGATTTAGGCGATTTGGAAGAGTGGAAGTAGATTTTCAAAGTCTACAGAGAGATTTAGGCCATTTAGAAGAGTGGGCTGAAAGATGGCAGATGGGTTTAATGTTGATAAATGTGAGGTGCTACATTTTGGAAGGACAAATCAAAATAGGACGTACATGGTAAATGGTTGCGAATTGAGGAATGAAGTTGAACAGAGGGATCTAGGAATAACTGTGCATAGTTCCCTGAAGGTGGAATCTCATGTAGATATGGTGGCAAAGAAAGCTTTTGGTGTGCTGGCCTTTATAAATCAGAGCATTGATTATAGAAGTTGGGATGTAATGTTAAAATTGTACAAGGCATTGGTGAGGCCAATTCTGGAGTATGGTGTACAATTTTGGTCGGCAAATTATAGGAAAGACTAGACTAAGTGGGACCCGTTGGGTCCCAGCATCACACAGCTGGTCATCCAACGCAATATTCCACCTCTCCACCAATTCTAATATTGGTGGCCAGTTGGGGGGGGGGGGGGGGGCTTTCTGGAGTGCTAGTATGGGTGTTGTGGGCTGAAGGGACTGGTTTCCAGAGGGCTAGTATGCAAATTGTGCGCCAAATGGATTCTTGGGCTGGCGTCTCAGTCAATCAAGCCTGTTGTGCTGGCAACTCACTCACTCACGGCTGGTGGGCTGGTAGTTGACTCACGGCTAATCCTTGAAATTCTATTTCAAGCAGGGTATAAGGCCACCAAATTCAAGTGCAGTTTCTTACCACTTCTAGCAGGGTGCAAGGCCACCAAATTCAAGTGCAGTTTCATACCATTTGAAATAGGGTGCAAAGCCACTAAAGACAGCGAGTCGTGACATCTCCCTCCTCCATCTTGCACAGACTGAGCCACACCCACATTTCCAGGTTTTATAACCCCTCCCCCCCCCCCCCCCCCACCGGAAAAGGTGTGGCTTTCATGGAGTGATTGACAGGAGAGAGATTCTCAACATTTAAAAAAAACTAATAACACTTTTATTTTTCATTGATGGGAAGAATTCTCTGCACCTGCTCAGCGGAGGGGGACTGGGTAAGATGACCAAAAATCACAGCCGTAAGTGGTAGCGTTTTGTCTAAAATCAATATACAGTGCAAACAGGAAGTAAGTGCATTTACAGTAGTGCCTTTTAACTTCAAGCCAAAGCACCCAAGCCACCATTTGCAGTAAGTAGTGCATTTCAACTTCATGCCACCATTTGCAGTAAGTGGTGCCTTTCAACTTCAAGCCAATGCACCCAAGCCACCATTTGCAGTAAGTAATGCCTTTTAACTTCAAGCCATTGCATCCAAGCCACCATTTGCTGTGCCTTTCAACTTCAAACCACACCCAAGCCACCATTAGCAGTAAGAGGTGCCTTTCAACTTCAAGTCAAAGCTCCCAAGTCACCATTTGCAGTAAGTAGTGCCTTTCAACTTCAAGTCAAAGCAACCAAGCCACCATTTGCAGTAATAGTGCTTTTCAGCCTCATGCCACCATTTGCAGTAAGTAGTGCCTTTCAACTTCAAGCCAAAGCACCCAAGCCACCATTTGCAGTAAGTAGTGCCTTTTCTACTTCAAGCCAAAGCTCTCAAGCCACCACTTGCAGTAAGTAGTGCCTTTCAACTTCAAGCCAAAGCAACCAAGCCAACATTTGAAGTAAGTAGTGCCTTTCAACTTCAAGCCAATGCTCCCAAGCCACCATTTGCAGTAAGTAGTGCCTTTCAACTTCAAACCAAAGCTCCCAAGCCACCACTTGCAGTAAGTAGTGCCTTTCAACTTCATGCCACCATTTGCAGTGCATTTCAATTTAATGCCAAAGCACCCAAGCTACAATTTGCATTAAGTAGTGCCTTTCAACTTAAAGCCAAAGCACCCAAGCCACCATTTGCAGTAAGTAGTGCCTTTCAACCTCAAGCCACAATTTGCAGTAAGTAGTGCCTTTCAACTTCAAGCCAATGCACCCCCGCCCCCATTTGCAGTAAGTAATGCATTTTAACTTCAAGCCATTGCACCCAAGCCA
The DNA here is from genome assembly GCF_010909765.2 of Amblyraja radiata. Lineage (NCBI taxonomy): Eukaryota > Metazoa > Chordata > Chondrichthyes > Rajiformes > Rajidae > Amblyraja > Amblyraja radiata. The sequence continues at coordinate 49,325,249 of NC_045964.1, read as the reverse complement.
CCATCTGCAGTAAGTAGTGCCTTTCAACTTCAAGTCAAAGCTCCCAAGCCACCATTTGCAGTAAGTAGTGCCTTTCAACTTCAAGCCAAAGCCACCATTTGCAGTAAGTAGTACCTTTCAACTTCATGCCACCATTTGCAGTAAGTGGTGTCTTTCAACTTCAAGCCACACCCAAGCCACAACCAAGCCATCATTTGCAGGAAGTAGTGCCTTTCAACTTCAAAGCTCCCAAGCCACCATTTGCAGTAAGTAGTGCCTTTCAACTTCAAGCCAAAGCCACCATTTGCAGTAATAGTGCCTTTCAACTTCAAGCCAAAGCTCCCAAGCCACCATTTGCAGTAAGTAGTGCCTTTCAACTTCAAACCAAAGCTCCCAAGCCACCATTTGCAGTAAGTAGTGCTTTCAACTTCAAGCCAAAACACCCAAGCCACCATTTGCAGTAAGTACTGCCTTTCAACTGCAAGCCACCATTTGCAGTAAGTAATGCCTTTCAACTTCAAGCCATTGCACCCAAGCCACCTTTTGCAGTAAGTACTGCATTTCAACTGCAAGCCAAAGCACCCAAGCCACCTTTTGCAGTAAGTAGTGCCTTTCAACTTCATGCCACCATTTGCAGTAAGTGGTATCTTTCAACTTCAAGCCACACCCAGCCACACCCAAGCCACCATTTGCAGTAAGTAGTGCCTTTCAACTGCAAGCCAAAGCAACCAAGCCACCATTTGCAGTAAGTAGTGCCTTTCAACTTCAAGCCAAAGTAATCAAGCCACCATTTGCAGTAATAGTGCCTTTCAACTTCAAGCCAAAGCTCCCAAGCCACCATTTGCAGTAAGTAGTGCATTTCAACTTCAAGCCACCATTTGCAGTAAGTAGTGCCTTTCAATTTCAAGACACACCCAAGCCAAGCCAACCAGGAGGGGAGGGGGGGGGGGGGGGAGAGAGGGCTTTCTGGAGCGCTAGTATGAACCATTTTAGAACCAATAGACATTTTTTGCATGCTTTAGATCCAATAGAGACACTTTTTTGAAAGCTTTAGAACCAATAGACATTTTTTGAAAGCTTTAGAACCAATAGACACTTTTTTGCAAGCTTTAGAACCAATAGACACATTCTGCAAGCATTTTAGAACCACTAAGGGCACTTACATTTGAGTAGACATGTGTTCAGTGTTATTCACAGCTCAGAGAAACGTGACCCTCTGCCTTCCTCCATCTTGAAGAGACTGTGTGGCACACCACTTCCTGGTTTTATAGTCCCTTCCCCCTGCCACCAGCGGGGGCAGCAGAGAGAATGGGGAATTTTGTAAAAACATTAATATATCTGTCATTTTTAATCGACGGGAAAAATCCTTGGCACACATGCGGCGGAGGGGGGCTCTGAGCAAGGTGGCCAAAATTGACGGCCGTAGGTGGCGGCGTTCTCTCGGAAATTGCAGCACAGATGGCCAAAACCGGTCAAGAACAGACTTTTAGTAATATAGATGTCAACAAAATAGAGAGAGTACAGAGGAGATTCACTAGAATGTTGCCTGGGTTTCAGCAACTAAGATACAGAGAAAGGTTGAACAAGTTAGGTCTTTATTCTTTAGAGCGCAGAATGTTAAGGGGGGATTTGATAGAGGTCTTTAAAATGAAGAGAGGGATAGACAGAGTTGACATAGATAAGCTTTTTCCGTTGAGAGTAGGGAAGATTTAAACAAGAGGACATGATTTGAGAATTAAGGGACAGACGTTTAGGGGTAACATGAGGGGGAACCTCTTTACTCAGAGAGTGGCAGCTGTGTGGAATGAGCTTCCAGTGGAAGTGGTGGAGGTAGGTTCGATTTTATCATTTAAAAATAAATTGGATAGGTATATGGATGGGAAAGGAATGGAGGGTTATGGTCTGAGTGCAGGTAGATGGGGCTAGGTGAGAGTAAATGTTCGGCAAGGACTAGAAGGGCCGAGGTGGCCTGTTTCATTGCTGTCATTGTTATATTGTTAAGATAATGTGAGTTTTTTGGAGACATTAGTGACTATGAGATTGGTGTAAATAAGGTCAGAATAAGGGGTGTATGTGTCTTGTTTGGGGAACAATGTTTCACCTTCATACGTAATAATACTAGCCCGGTGGGGTCTTTCACTAAAGCCATGGATAAGTTAAAAAAACCCAAGGAGTGAGGTTAAACGAAACGCAGGGTTTGGACATCAATTGTTTGGGTGGTTGGAGAGCATGTTGGGGGCTTGGGGAGCATGGCTGATTAAAATTGGTCTGACCATTGGGGTCGTACTACTTGCAGTGGCAATAATGTTGTGCTGTGTTTTCCCCTGTATTAAGTACCTCCTGGTGAAAGTTACTGTGAAACAACTGCCAATGATAACGGGTGCAGACGAATCCAGCCCTAAAGGAAAGTGGACCTCGGTGATAGAATACTGCTACGATGGAGAAGAAGTGTTAGGAAAATGTTAAATTAAGTCTGTAAGGGAAACTGGATCTTTTTTCCTGCCTCACGTAATGGGGGTGGGTTTTTGCCCCAGTTTCTCAAGGAGCCCGAGAAAGAACACTACACAGCATTACGTAAAATTAATTAAAAGAGCCTGCATTTTAGGGCTATATGAGTGATTAGACCAGGGGGTGCGTGTGTAGTTTTCTTTGTCTTTTGAGACTTGGTAGTCTCAGAGGAGGAAGTTATATAGAAGACTATATAGAAGTAATATAGAAGATTAAAAAGGTCACTTCTTACTTTTACTTTCTGCACCATTTGTATTTTTGTGTGTAAACATATAAACCAATATGCTTAAAACATTTATTAAAGCTCGCAGATGTCAGCTATTTTTATGCGATCAGACATCAAGGCACAAAAACAAGTTGCTTCTTATTTTTTATTTTTGCTTTAGCTAGAACACCATGGTAGCTCAGAGATTAAAGTTAAAGGGCAAGGACATAGTAAGAGATTAAAGTTACAGAAGCATGCATGCCAAAGTAGCCGATGATAAAGCTAAAGCTGTAATAAAAAGCTGTCTGGTTTTATGAATCAGAGAACAATTAGATAGCGACCAGGCCGTGGTGTCTCTGAATGTTCCAAGCCAAAATTGTTTGCAAATAAAGGCTTTTCGTCTTTTTGAAGAATTTTCCGTGTCTGTGTCATCTTATCCAAACTTTGAGTCTTAAAACCACGACAACATTCACTTCCAGTCCCCACTTTTTTTACTGCCTGTCTCCACAAGGAACTGCAGAAGCTGGAGTCTTGAGCAAAACACAATGCTGGAGGAGCTCAAAGGCTAAGGTAGCATCCATTGAGTGAATGGACAGGCCATTTTTCAGGTCGAGACCCTTCTTCCAGATGTGATTGGAATACGTGGTGGTGGGTGGGAGAAGGGTGCAAAAGAGAGGTGGGGGCAGGACAAAACCTGGCAAGTGATAGGTCAGTGGGGTGGTGGGGGGGTGGGGGGGGGGGGGGGTTGATTGGTACATGGGTGGAGTAATGCCCCTGTCCCACTTAGGAAACCTGAACGGAAACCTCTGGAGACTTTGAGCCCCACCCAAGGTTTCCATGCGGTTCCCGGAGGTTGCAGGTGGTTGCCGGAGGTTGCAGGTAGTGGAAGCAGGTAGGGAGATTGACAAAATCCTCCGGGAACCTTGGGTGGGGCGCAAAGTCTCCAGAGGTTTCCGTTCAGGTTTCCTAAGTGGGACAGGGGCATAAAAGTGACAAAGTGAACAATAGAATGGCAGATAAACAGTGAAGAAGAGTAAAATGTAAAGCCAGAAGGAGCGATAGACAGTAGATATAAGGGGATATCAGCAAGAATACAATTGCAATCTCTATTTTTAAGTATGTCAAATACCTTTCTTTGAAACACAGCTGAGTAGATGCCATTTGAATCAGAAGAACATTTTCCTCCTGGTCCCTTAGTGGGAATGCTGTGAAATTTGCTTCACTCCCCTGATGTCTCATCACTGGCTTAGGTTGGTGTACAGCTCTGCCAAATGAGAATAAAGGTTAAACTTGCTTCCTCTGTTAAATTCAGGGACTTTTCAAGCCTCCCGCTGTACATAAAATTCTAACCGTGGACTTTTCGTTACATTCAGTAATTTTGAAGAAAAGTTATGCCTTCAGTAATAGATTAATAATTTCAATCATTTTATTGTAGGTTTCAAACTTTTAGATTTATTTTATTTCCTGTGAGTACTCATGCTAAATCACAAGGGAAAAATCCAATATAAATTACTATCTGTCATTAATGGGTGGTGAGGTTAAGTGAATTTATCACACTTCAAAGATTAAAGTCTGTTCATCCCAAACTGACCCTAATCTGTGAAATTTAAACTCAGACAAGAACAACTAACATCAGTGCACAACAGAAAATTTGCCATTCTTACAATAAAATTCTCGCCTTTATCATCCACTCTATCCTGCTCGGATTGCTCCTTACTAATTCCTCCTTACTAATCATAGGAATTTCTGAAATAATGATGCATCAGTAGCCACTCTTCAGTCTACAGAACTTCACATATGGCTAAAGATAATGCAAATTATCTCTGTAAATTCCTCTACGGTTTCTTCCCACAAGTTCCGAGGATGTATTTGATCTAACCCTGGAGAATTATCCACCTTAATGCGCTTTAAAACTGCCAATATCTCCTCTTTGGCAATTCATTTGTCCTTTTTTTTACAGTTTATTTCAGTTTATTTAGCTGTGTATGTGTGGGGGGGTGGGTGTAACATGTTTTTTGACTCTTCCTTCGGGGGGATGCGACCTTTCCTGCCGTATCCCCGTCTCCGTGTCCGTCTGCGCTGAGGCCTATCGCGGTGCTGGCGGCCTCCAACTGCGACCGACCTCGAGGCTGTGGAGGCAGAGCCAGGACTTACCAACGCGAGCCTGGCCGACTTCGGGGCTGTGGTTGCGGTGCGACACAGCTTCCGACCCGACTTTGGAACCTCGGAGGCTCGGCCGCGGGCCAGTGGACGACATCATCGGGAGCTCGAGTTCTGTTTTCCGGAGCTCCCGCAACTACAGCTGCGTCCGCTGGATTTGAGGACGGCAGCTTCGGCAGCTTCGACCACCCCGGGCAGTGGAGTTTGAACCGGCCTGTTTGCGGAGCTCGGATTCAGCCGCGGGACTTACCTACCATCACCCGGCGGGGTCACAACATCGGAGGCTTGGATTGCCTCAGCGCAGAGGGAAAGCAAGGAGGGAAGAGACAATGACTTTGGGACTTTAAACTGTGTTGTGTTTGTTATTTATTCTATGTTATGACTGCAGGCTAAACCATATTGTTTGTTTTGTTTTGTTTTTGTCTTTTGTTTTGTCTCTTTTCTTATTGATTGATTGTGTTGTGATGTGTTTACCTTGTTTACCAGAGGGACTAAAGATGGAAATTAGCTACTGGCTACAATCTTGCGTATTACATGTAAATGTTTATTAATATGCACTGTCCCTATACAAATAAAAACTAAATTCAAATTCAAATTCATTTATTGCCTAAGATTTTCGGTGGGCGGCGCGACTTTCGTCAGCAGCGGCCTCTGCAGTCCGTCTGCGTTTTTATTATTTTATGTCTTATGTTTTTATGTAGTTTTTGTTATTTTTGTTGGGGTATGTGTGTGGGGGGGGTGGGGGGGTAACTTTTAAATCTCTCCCTGCACGGGAGACCCGACCTTTTCTTTGTCGGGTCTCCGTTGTCGTTGGGGCTGCAACGAGGAGCGGCCTCCAACAGGAAGACCGGGGGCTCTGGTGCCGACTACTCACCTCACCGTCGCGGAGCTGGCCGAGTCCAGAGCGGGTGGAGCTGTGGTGGACGCTGCTGCGACCCGACCCCCGGAGATTCGGAGGCTGCAACTGCGGGTTTGGCGGACGGCACCGGGAGCCCGCTGGTCCCTGGAGGGAGACCGCTTTTCAGGGCTCCCGCAACGGCGACTTCTCCCGCCCGAGTTGCGGGGTTGAAGAGCTCCTGGAGCGGGGCCTACATCACCACCCCGCGCGGCTTGGAATGGCTGCGGGTCTCTGCGAGCGCACGCCGGGGGCTCTAACACCAAGAACCCGGTGTGCGGCCTTGCATCACCCGGCGTGGCTTTAATGGCCGCGGGACAATTCGCCATCGCCCGCCGGGGGCTTTGACTTTGACTTTGACTCTGACATCGGGGGGGGGGAGAGTGCAGTGGAGAGATAAGATTTTTTTTGGCCTTCCATCACAGCAATGTGATGGATGTTTATGTAAATTATGTTGTGTCTTGGGTCTATTTTTTTGTAATGTATGGCTGCAGAAACGACATTTCGTTTGGACCTCAAGGGGTCCAAATGACAATAAATTGAATTGTATTGTATTGTATTGTATTGTAGGTCACAACATATGCCAGAGCTTCATTGATCATCTCCGTGAAAACAGATGAAAAATATTTATTTATTATCTCACCCATCTCGTGATTCTATTTAAAGATGGCCATACTGATCTTTAAAAGGTGTTTAGAATCTCTCAGCATTTTCCTTTACCTTACCTGCCAGATCCTTATCAAATCCCACGTTTTCCTCACCTGATTGCCTTAAGTGCATTCCTACACCTTGCCGAGAGATTTGCTTAATTCTGACTATGCTCATCTGACTCATGCCTCTTTCATTTTCCTGACCAGAGCCTCTACACCACTTATCAACTTGAGGTCCTGATACTTGCCAGTCTTACCCTTCCCTCTAACAGGAACATGCTGCCCCTGTACTCATAAGGTCATGTGATAGGAGAAGAATTAGGCCATTCGGCTCATCTACTCCTCCATTCAATCATGGCTGATCTATCCCTCCTCACCCCATTCACCTGACTTCTCCCCATAATCTTTGACACCTGTACTAATCAAGAATCTATCTCCGCCTTAAAAATATTAATTGACTTGGCCACCACAGCCTTCAGTGGCAAAGAATTACACAGATTCACCACCTTCTGTCTTATGAAATTCCTCCTCAAATCCTTCCTAAAATAACATCCTTTAATTCTGAAGCTAAGATCTGGACTCTCCCACTAGTGAAAATATCTTCTCCACATCCACTCTATCCAAGCCTTTCACTATTCAGTAAGTTTCAATGAGATGCCCCCTAATCCTTCTAAACCAGCATGTACAAGCCCAGTGCCGTCAAACGCTCATCATATGGTAATCATATCTTGTTATCTCCCATTTCCCAACTGTTCCCTTACCAATAATGCATTGCACATAAACAAATTACAAAGGAGTAACTGAGCGGCGGGGGGAGGGGGGGGGGGGGGGATAGCCATTGAAGCAGGCCCTCCCTCTCGTTATTTGAATGGGGACAAGGTTGTAACCCTTGGTTGTAACGTGGATAACTGCCAAATGTTCATGTGGTCTGGCAGTTAAAAGCAGCTGAGCCGGAATATTGACCCTCTGTTAAATTCGGGGACTGTGTCTTTCAAGTTTTATACTGGTAGGCGTATTTTAACATTCAATCATTTTGAAAAAAAAACCTCTTCAGCAATATTTAATAATTTTTTTTACGGCTTTACTATGGAGTTCAAACTTTTTGAGTATATTCAGGAAAATGTGCTTGTGTCCAATATATGTATGTTTAACATGCCCTTCCAAAAGTGGACGAATATAAATGCATACCATTGTTCTAATTGACAACAAGACAGAAGAGAGAATGAGCAAAGGCAGGGAACAGTGTGAACATAGTTGAAATACTTATCAAGAAACAGTTGGTTGAACAGAAAATAAAACTATTACAGACATAGAGTAAACCCTCATTATAACAAATCTTGGGAGGAGTGGGGTGGGGGGGGGGTGGGGGTGGGGGTGGTGTTCGTTATTGCTGATTGTCCGCTCTAATCAAGTGAGGGATCATCTTTGTATAAGTAGTAGAAACAAAGAACCAGATCCTCGTTAATACACAGTAGGACACGATGTGCTGGTGACTCAGCAGGTAAGACAACATCTCTGGAAATCATGAATAGGTGACGTTTTGGGTCAAGACCCTTTTTCAGACTCTCGGTCTGGAACTAGGACTGGCATCCAGGTGTTGACCGCCCCAGCCTGTTGGCGGTCGGGGTAGAGGCAAGGACGTCATAGGTCATGGCCCAAGGGCAGCCAAAATGCAGGTTAGGGTTGGCAGTGGCGGTAGTGGCGGTAGTGGCGGCAGGAGCAGCCTGGAAGTGGCCTGGAACATGGTGTGGGCTGGAGGTTGCATTGGCAGCCCAGCCTTGTGGTAAACGTTGGAAGGTCTGTCTGCTATAACTGAAATCCGTCATAAACAGTTCTGTAATAATGAGCGTTTACTGTACTACACAAGAAAGTTGCATGTTCGAACTCTATGATGAATTGAGAGGAAGCAGAGCAAAAAAATAACTTCAGGAGATGACCATTGCCTTGCCGCGTTAGCAAATTGATGCTTAACATTTTACTATTTTCTTAACGGTGGCTAATTAATCACTTCTGGAAATGATCATGCAGCACATTAAAATGGCAGCTACATCTTCCTGTGCCCCAATGGCTACACTCACTATTTAGTTTGGTACTGAACTGAATTTGAAGATCAGGTTTAACATAATAATTACAATTACTGCTCTGTAGTAAGCAGAAAAGAAGAAGTGATAACTAAGTCATAACTTCTCATTGGGGTTCAGGGGGGAAGAAATTGCAATGGAAATAACATGCAAAATTCTAGTGGCTTACTTTACAGAATAAAGTTGCCTTACTTAGCAAAACCTGCAGAGGAAAAGAGATGTGATGGACAGATTGGACATACTTTAATCTCATATCAATACCATTCAGTGGACATCATGTGATACGATTGCAGTACGATCCACCCAGTCTATTTTAGTCTAATCTGTCTCTTGAGCAGAAAGCTGTCTGCTGAAAGACAGTTATTGTGCAGTCACACCATGGTTTCTGCTGTGTTTGCATGTGCTAGTGCACAGAGGTTAATCTACTGCAGCAGACTCCTGAGTATGGAACTACCAGCAGGTAAAAGGATCAATTACCATCCATATGTTTACTTTGAAAGCCCACAAAAAAAAAGTTAACAGCAGATCTTTAAAGGGAGATACCATTATTTCAGTATTAACCTCATCATTGTCATAGATATATTTAAAATCAGTAACCTGCAGGTAATTCACCTCACCTCCAGATTTAGCAAGAAGACAGGTTCTCTAATTTATCTTTCATCGGTATGCATTTTGTTAAAGTGTAGTCTGTATTGGGGAATTAAAATACCATAAATATATCAACAGCAATCATTTATTCCTTGATAAGTAAGAAATTAAATTAAACTTAAAAACGTGACCGAGGGACACAAGTGACTGCAGATGCTATAATACGGAGCAAACCACAAATTTCTGGAACTCAGCAGGTCAGGCAGCATATGATAAGGGAGAGGGACGACAGGCATTTCGGGTCAAGAACATCAATCAGGAAACATGACCTGTGCTTTACGTATAACATATTCTGAATCTTGCAGATCTTTTTGAAAATAGAACAGTACGACATGGAAACTAAACTCCATCAATGCCCTGCATATCCATGTGCCGATCTAAAAGCCTCTTAAATGCCACTATAATAATAATAATAATACATTTTATTTATGGGCGCCTTTCAAGAGTCTCAAGGATACCTTACAAAAATTTAGCAAGTAGAGGAAAAACATGTAAGCGGAATTAAATAAATAGTAGAGACATGACTAGTACACAAATTAAAGACAGAATTCAATTCAAAACACAATATGAGGCAATTCAAGCACAGATGAAAAGGGAGGGGGACGTGGGGCTAAGGATAGGCAGAGGTGAAGAGATGGGTCTTGAGGCGGGACTGGAAGATGTTGAGGGACACGGAATTGCGGATCAGTTGGGGGAGGGAGTTCTAGAGCCTGGGAGCTGCCCTGGAGAAGGCTCTGTCCCCAAAACTGTGGAGGTTGGATTTGTGGTTGGAGAGGAGACCGGCTGATGTGGATCTGAGGGACCGTGAGGTTTGGTAGGGGGAGAGGAGGTCAGTGAGATATGGGGGGGGCCAGATGGTGGAGGGCTTTGTAGGTGAGGACCAGGATTTTGTAGGTGATCCGGTGGGAGTTGGGAAGCCAGTGAAGTTGTTTGAGGACTGGAGTGATGTGATGCCAGGATTTGGGTGTGGGTGATGAGTCGGGCGGCTGCGTTCTGGACCAGTTGGAGTCGGTTGATGTAGGTGGAGCTGATGCCAAGGAGAAGTGAGTTGCAGTAATCCAGTCGGGAGGAGATGAAGGCATGGATGAGTCTTTCAGCAGCGGGAGGTGTGAGAGAGGGTCTGATTTTGGCGATGTTGCGGAGGTGAAAGAAGGAGGCTTTAATGACATAGCGGATGTGAGGCTCAAGGGAGAGGGTGGAATCAAAGATCACGCCAAGGTTGCGGGCCTGGGGAGATGGGGAGACAGTGGTGCCGTCGATGGTGAGAGTGGGGTTATTGATTTTGCTGAGTGTGGATTTGGAGCCTATGAGGAGGAATTCTGTTTTATCGCTGTTGAGTTTGAGGAAGTTATGTTGCATCCAGGTTTTTATAGCTGACAAACAGGAGTTGATATGGGAGAGGGGGGGGGGGGTATGTGGGGGGATTTGGTGCCGAGGTAGATCTGGGTGTCATCGGCGTAACAGTGGAAGTCCAGGTTGAAGTGGCGGAGTATCTGACCAAGGGGGAGGATGTAGATGATGAAGAGGAGGGGGCCGAGTGCGGAGCCTTGGGGAACGCCTTGAGTGACTGTGGCTGTAGCAGAGGTGTGGTTGTGGAGAGAGATGAAGTGAGATCTGTTGGAAAGGTAGGAACAGAGCCAGCTGAGTGCAGAACCTTCAATGCCAAGGTCCCCAAGTCTGGTAAGCAGGATGTTATGGTTCACTGTATCGAAAGCTGCATTCAGGTCGAGGAGGATGAGGATGTTGAGGGAACCAGTGTCAGCAGAGGTGAGGAGGTCGTTGAGGACTTTGAGGAGAGCAGTTTCTGTGCTATGGAGGGGGCAAAAGCCAGATTGGAGGGGTTTGAATAGGTTATACGCAAGGAGGTGGGAATGAAGTTGTGACGCAACGATACGCTCCAGGGTTTTTAATGAGAGAGGAGGGATCAAGACCAGGTTTCTTTAAGATTGGTGTGACAGCAGCAGTTTTGAAAGCGGAGGGGACAATTCCTTGGGACAATGAGGAGTTGAAGAGATTAGTGAGATAGGGGCAGAGAACGGGGAGGCAGGACTTCAGCAGGGGAGTGGGGAGAGGGTCGAGGGAGCAGGTGGTGGGTTTGGAAGAGCTGATGAGTTTGGTGATTTCAGTAGGGGTGACCAGGTCAAACTGGGAGAGGAAGCAGTGTGGAGGAGGTGTAAGCAGGTCAGTGGAGATGTTGAAAGGAGGGGCCTTGGTAGGTGGTGGAGTAGATGCTGGGGAGTTGGGTACAGGGGATAAAGATTGATAGATGGTGCTGATTTTATCAGCGAAAAGGTGGAGGAATGAGTTGCTGAGATCCGGAGTAGAGGTAGGGAGAGTGTTGGCTCGAGGCTTGAGGAGGTTGCCCACTGTGGAGAAGAGGGTTCTGTGGTTTAGGCAGGGGTCGGTGAATATAGAGGAGAGGTAGGCAGATTTTGCAGCAATGAGGGCATCTTTGTAGGCAGTGAGGTGGAGTTTGTAAGCTTCATGGTGGACTGTGAGAGATGATTTCTTTGTGAGTCGTTCAAGTCGGCGACCAGTCTATTTCAGCTTACGAAGTGCAGGTGGGTACCAGGGTGAAGATGTGTTAAAAGTTACGGTTCTTGTTTTGAGGGGGGCCAGAATGTTAAGGGAGGTAGACAAGGTGGAGTTGAGATGGTTTGTGAGATCATCAGGTGAGATATGGGTTGAGTCCAGGGGGAGAGTGGTGGAGAGCAGGTCAGAGAGATGGTGGGGATCGATGGATTTTAGATTACGGAAGGTGATTTCTCGGAGGAAGCGGGGGCGAGGTGTCGGAGAAGGGATGGTGAACCGTATAAGCTTATGATCAGAGAGGGGGAAGAGGCATGGATGGAGGTCGAGTACCGGTTGATTTCTGGAGCAGACCAGGTCAAGGATGTGACCTTTGTCATGGGTGGGAAAGGTGACGTGCTGAGTGAGAAAGAAGTTGTCAAGTAAAAAGGCGAATTCAGATGCTGAGCTTGCAGGTGGGGGAAGTCCATATGAATATTTAAGTCACCAAAGTAGCAGCAGACGTGGGGAGAGGGATGAGGCAAGTGTGAGGAGTTCAGTGAAGTCAGATAGGAAGGTAGGGTTTGGTTTAGGTGACCGGTAAATGAGGATGACTGTCATGGAGGAAAGGGCTTTGAAGGCGAGGAATTCAAATGATGCTACTGGGGGGAAGGTGAGTTCAGTGATCCGAACGTTCTGGTTGAAAATAACAGCGAGGCCACCTCCATGGCGGGAGGGGCGGGGTTTGGAGATGTAATTAAATCCAGGTGGGGATGCTTGATTGAGGGAGAAGAAGACATTGGGTTGTTGCCAGGTTTCAGTGAGCAGAAGGAAGTCCAGAGTGTTGTCAAGGATTAGTTCATGGAGGGCAAGGGCTTTGTTGTTGAGCGACCTGGTGTTGAGGAGGGCAAAGTTGACATTGTGCGAGGGTGGAGGGATGGGGGCAGGCTGGAGAGATCTGAAGTTGTCCCAGTTGACAGTGCATGCTGCCACCTCCACCCCTGGCACCACCATCCTCTGTGTGAAAAATTTGCCCTCTACACCTTCATTTAGGTTTAATATAGTTTAGTTTAGTTTAGTTTGGAGTTATGTGCGGAAACAGAACCATTAGCCCACCAAGTCCGCACTGACCAGTGATTCCTGCACACTAACGCTATCCTACATATACCAGGGTCAATTTACAATTATACCAAACCAATCACCTACAATTATACCAAGCAAATCAACTACAATTATAACAAGCCAATTCACCTACAAACCTGTACGTCTTTGGAGTGTGGGAGTAAATTGGAGATCCCGGAAAAACCTATGTATTTCACGGGGAGAACGTTCAAACTCAAGCACACGTAGTCAGGATCAACCCTGGGTTTCTGGCGATGTAAGGCAGCGACTCTACCGCTGCACCACTGCCTCATGGAAGTTTTGAACAAAATTGTCTCTGATCCTTTTATACCTACCTAGAACAGTTATTCTGGCAAAAAAAACCCAACCTCAGTGTTGAGTAAAAACAAAAATTACTGGATACATCCAGCCAGTCAGGCAGCATCTGTGGAGTTAATGTTTCAGATCAAAGACTCTCTATCAGAAATAGGCCAAATAATTCGTTTTTAATTGCAGAGAAAGTGATGGGTTGGACAAGGGACGAAAGGATAAATTGAATATTACTGACAGGTTGAAGCCAGTGTGATAGCAGTAACAGAGGACATGGGTTAATCTGGGATGAGTAGAGAGAGAATATCTATGAAGTGAGTGCAGTTTATATTTGAGAACATAACCAAAGGAACATGCAGGACTCTGGGACATGCCCAGCAGATCAGGCTGTGCTGTTGGAGAGAAATAAAATGGAGGCAAAGTCTCAGGCAGCTGATTTAGTTTTAGTTTTAGAGGCACAGCATGAAAACAGGCCCACCAAGTCCATGCCAGCCATGGATCATCCGTTCACATACCCGTATCCCACTTTTTCATCCACTCCTTACATGCATGGGGCAATTAGTAGAGGGCAATTAACCTAGAAGCCTGCATGTATTTGGGAGGTGAGAAAAAACCTTTGACTGAAATGGTCTGTTCTGATACAGATAGAGGAAGTGAATTACCTGAAGTTCTGGAATCTAACATTAAATCGGTAAGGCATTTGTGAAGTCCAATTTATTTATATTATTATCACCGTTAATCTCAAAATTGAATCTGGGACAACATTCTGCTTTGGAACAACATAAACAAATTTAAAATTAATGCTGTTAAATGGATCAACTTCTTTACACTGCATGATAAATTAGTTCCTATCCAGTGGATAAATATATTCAGCATTTTACTTTTGTGCTGTAAATTAGAATTTTGCAGTCTATGAATAATAATATTATTTAAAAATAAAAGTTAAGAAAGTTAATGGAAATGTAATCCAGTTAATACTGAAAATAACTCGCAGGGTACTGGAATCGGAGGCCTGTAAAGCTCTACCGAACAGTTTGAGTCATAGAGTGATAGGGGCCTGTCCCACTTGGGTGTCATTTACGCGACATCATTTACGCGTCACGATGCACGGAGCACACGTGATGAGCGCATGGCGTGCATTGCGCGTGCATGGTGCGTAGTGATGTAGGCAGTGACGCGCTGTCGTGCGCGGCGCCCCAGGATTT